>NC_090265.1:132277143-132492143 GCF_040414725.1 Anabrus simplex | reverse complement strand
AAGCGCAAAGGTGAAGGAAAATATACGAACAGAGTCCGTTTAACTTGTGACATGAGTGCACGTCGAAGGAAACGAAAAGTAGCCAGACCAAAAAAAGTAATTAAGGTAAGAACAACATGTAACATAGATTTTGAAAGATAGGAAAGGTACCGAAACAGCGAAAATTATCAACAAATGATACGTTCATGAACGCATGAACCACTTGTGATACGATCTACTGATTTCACTTTTAACATTCTTCTGTAACAGATATGCAATATTTTCATCGAAGAGAAAGAGAAAGCAGCTGGGATCAAAATTAATGGTAAACAAGTACATTTCATAAGATTCGTTGATGATATTACTTACCATACTGGCAGAAATAGGCAAAGATATGCACAGAAATGCTCAGCACACTACCTCAGTATTGTTTTATGCAAGAGTGGTGGTGAAGATTATTGTTTTAAGAGGATGTACAACTAGGCAACCATCCTCTATATAACACTACATAATCCGAGAGAAAAAATGGAAGGGATCCGACAGTTCGAAAAATGAAGGTATCGGCCAAAGAAAGACAAGGGACACGAAAGGGGTACTTCTTCTTTTCGATTTTAGTCATCTAAGGACCATGGAAAGTAACGCTGTGCATTCATCACGACCCTTCTTTTCTTGACTTCCAGTAGTTCTTCATATTTTCACTTTCCTCCTCTCTTGTGTTCAGATGTTATTACCTTTCCTCTTCTCCTTCTCTTGGAAACCCTTCAAATGTTGTATCAATCTTCTAAAAGTTGTTCTGTCTTGCATTATGTTTTCTGTTATTCCAATCCCTGTCTATCGTTTTTTTTTACTCCTGGCATCCGGTAATTGCCATTCTTTCTCTTGTAACAGTAGCGTAGTCCTGATCGACCGATGGTGGGGTTATGGTTGTAAAGATGATAGAACATAATGAAGGTGCTTGTGCGTGTGTGACGGTCCATTTCCTCCGCCTAAAGCCGACTGACGTCCCTCCCTTTTTTTCCGGGGGGCCCCCGAAGCTCGCTCCCCCCGCATGACCATCGACTCAATCTACATGGCCTCCGACATGCTATTAGTTCTAAGAAGAAAAAGATAGCAGGGAGGAGTGGAAGTGTGATACTACAGGAGTATCTGCCTGTCCCCATGCTCAGCATGCTACCAGGCCAGATGTGGTGGTGGGTATCAATAGTGGTGTAATCAGGCAGTAAGGATCAGGACAAAACCACATAGGCAGAAATAGAAAGGTACCTTTTGTAGATAGCACATGCAAGGATGTGGTTCTGGAGAGGTCCAGGTAATTGTGTTAGTTGGGAATAGGTATCATGCACAGTCATAAGCCTATTCCTAGCCATTCCAGTTATTCAGGGGATCAGTCTTTCTGGGCACTGCTGTGACTAGCGCGGGCCGTGCCGGTTGCCGAGCCATGCGGCAATAGTCACTAGTGCCTGCCGCAATGCCCGACACCCTTGAGGTCCCTCGTAACCAGTCTCCAATCCCGGAGAATGAGGCCAAGCCCGCCAAGGCGGGGACCTGCTGGCCTGCGGGCCTCCTTCCTCTCTGCCCGCGCCATGGCACGGTATACAGGGCAACTGCGATGGGAGGCCCAGTGGCCCCCCGCGCAATTGGCGCATACCGGCGCCTCCCTAAGTGTAGCGCAGGCCGTGTAATGGTGATCACCACCACAACGGTTGCACCTTACTTGGAGCCCACAGCTGACCTGACGGTGGCCCCACCTCAACCAGCGGAAACAGTGCAAGAGCTGTTGAGGGAGACGTTCTGTTCTCACCTGACTGCCGCTACCTGCTGAGGTCCTCTCCTGATTGGTTCATCGGTCGACTGCTGTCCTGGGAGCACTCCTGGGTTGCAGCTGGGCGGTCCTCTCCTGGTGGGCCGGCGTCACCTTCTGCTTCCTGGTC
This sequence comes from Anabrus simplex, assembly GCF_040414725.1. Classification (NCBI taxonomy): domain Eukaryota; kingdom Metazoa; phylum Arthropoda; class Insecta; order Orthoptera; family Tettigoniidae; genus Anabrus; species Anabrus simplex. The sequence goes on along the minus strand of NC_090265.1, from coordinate 132,490,233 downwards.
CGGCGTCGTCTTCTTCTTCTTCCCGGGGTTTCTTCTCGGCAGGGGAAGAGGCCTCGTCCTGGTGGCCCTCCTCCCGGCCTGGTGACCCCGGGGTAGCTAGTGGCTCCGCTGCGTCGCCGTCTTCTTCCTTCTCCTGTCTGGCGGCGGCGGCGTCGGTCGGTGCTAGCACTCGACTGCGTTCCCTGTCCTGTGGGGCGCACATCGAGGTCTGCAGCTCGACAGACATGCAGGCAGGCTGTGCCTGGGCAGCAGCATCAGAACACCAAGGGACGTCCTTCTCCACTGCTGTGCTGCTTTCCACCATCACGAGCGCTTTCCTGGTTTTCACCCGGGTAACAGGCCCTTCCTGGTAGGCCTGCGTCTGCTTCCACTTCATCTTGGTTGGGGGTCGACGATTCTGGTTGGCGGCCTTGTTGGTCTGCGTATACTTCGTACAGTACAGCTTTCCAACTGGGGTCGCGCCGTCGCGGCGCTCGGGAGCGCCGCCGTCGTCCTCGTCCCTCGGCTCCGTCTGTGTGGCTGTCTCCTGGCTGCCGATGCCTGTAGTGTAGTTCCTCTTGTCTGGTATTCGGGTGACCTGAAAGTAAGCAGAGAAGCTCCTCTCGTAGCGGCTGATCTGGACTGGGTCCGTGGGGCGTATAATTATCGCCCAGTTCTCGATGTTCTCGACGGCGTCGGGGGAGAGCTCCTTCCCTGTGGCCCCCTCGAGCCTCGTGAGGAGCTCGATGATGAGGTAGGCCTCCCTGTAGGCGTCCTCCCCAGGTCGGTACTGCACCAGCAGCGCAGGGGCGGCGTGGTTCAGTGGGACGGTTCTATGGTCGACCCAGAGAACAATCTCCCCTACTGCATCCTTGAAGTTCTCTGGTAGGTCGTCTCGAAGTTCCATCGTACCTGTCGCTTCCTGAAATAAAAATCTGAAAGAGAATAGCACTAAAAAGTGCTTCCTGACAATGCTCGTACTGCGTACTTAAAAGTACAAACAGTAGACAATGCTCTTTCGGGGATGTACTAACAAGTACAGGTGCCTGGCGAGGAGAGAGAGAGAGAGAGAGCGAGTGAGAGGAACACGTCCTTCCACTACGGCTGTCGAACTCGGCGTCCTCCCGGGGCGAGTCTCGTTCAGATAGTGTTGAGGCTCACGTGTACTGAGAGCAGCACTTCCCGAGAGGGAGCGTCCACCGGATTGTCGGCAGAGACGATGGTCCACCACGAGAGGGGGTAAACCCTCTCTGTGCACATTTATTAATCAGATCTGTATACAAGGCCAATAAAAATTGGTTGGAGTGCAGAACAGCCCCGCGTCCGGTCGCAAGGGTGTACCGGGCGACGGAGCTTTCTATGAATACAGCAACTGAGGTACCTGGTACATAGCTGAAGTAAGTCAAGAAGTGGTGGGCGGCGACGATAGCAGAATCCGTCTCCGCTACGTTGATCTGGGTCTCCTCCTGGAAGGCCTGAGCCAAGGTCAACTAGATAGTGCGGCCTTGCCTGAGCCCAGGCCTGATGAAACTGGGGACGCACAGCGGCGTTGGACCAGCGCGTCGCGTCTGAGTAGATGATGATCTCATGGACACTGGGCTACATCCGGTGTGGGGTGGCCATGAAGTCAGAGGTGAGCAGGCGTCGGACCCAGAAAAATTTGCCTACGAGAACGTGCTTGGGAAGGAAACTAGGCCAACCCATGACGCACCCGAGCCATGAGAAGTACCCAGCCGCCTGTTGGAGCTGATAGGGTGCAGGCCTAAGCTGTGGCAGCGCGTGCACGAGGAAAAGGGCACGCTGCTGGGTGGCATGATGCATGGTGATCTCCTGGCCTGCGATGTCGATGGTAAAACCAAGATACGTGAGGTTGGGTGTCGGGTGCAGGACCGACTTAGGATAGTTACGGGTTATGCCAAGGATCACCAGTAAAGCTCGATCGCACGCATGAGATCGATCGTCAAGTGAGACCTGTGAATGAGCCAATCGTCCAGATAGGGAATCATTTGGACCTCGAACTCTTGGGCGAGAAGCTACTGCCCGGCGGTGGCCCAGCGTTGCATGATGGACGGGGCCACGCAATTACAATAACGTATGTTACTACCAAGCACAAACAGAAATGAAAATTGTAAGTTTGAAATTTGCACGAACTACTCAAAGATTACCAACAAAGCTAAATACTTAGACAGATTATTATTAGTACTATGCTCTTATACAGGGCCTCTCAAACGCCAACAATCTCACGCGTGCAAACTGAGGCGCAGAGTTCCTGTGCGCAGTGCATCGGTCTCACTCGGCTCGGACCAGCGCGTCGTTTCTGGGCTACTCGGCTAAGCTCGGCTCAACTCGGCTCGGATTTGGAGCGCTACGGAGCATGTGAGGAAGAGGGAGACAGGCGTGGGGAAAGAGAGAGACAGCGCTATTGCTCCAAATCGAGGAGTGGGGGTCTGCACTCTGATCAACCAAGCGAAGTCGTCTTTTGCACCGTGCACAGTGCTTGCACCCTGAGAGGCCCTGCTCTAATAGATACACACGAACACAGCATGCAAGATATGGTACTATCTAAATATACCACATCTACTCTACATTTCTCAACTGAAATGTGGTTATATGATTTTTAACACTGGTGGATTATTAGTATTTTCCGTCATTATAGTCGAAGTTTAATGTATCCTCTATTTGCTGGGATATCCGTTAAGCAGAGCTTAAGGTCCAGCAGCAAATTTCGTTGCTTACTTAGCACCACCCGAGAGACACGTGTAGGGTAATTTAAGGTTATACCTACGGACGCACGAAATAAATAAATAAATAAATAAATAAATAAATAAATAAATAAATAAATAAATAAATAAATAAATAAATAAATAAATAAATAAATAAATAAATAAATAAATAAATTATTATTTTCCGTACTACGCGGGATGGAGATTAAAATTGTCTTTAAATGCTGAAGAATAAGAGGTTGTCTACAATACTGTAATTTCTGTCAAATCTACGACGGCGGCTTGAACTGCAATATTTTTGGGATATAGGAATTTGATTATTAACTTTTACTCGATGAATATTTTTTTTGCTATTTTGTTTTGTTTGTTATTTGGCTTTACGTCGCACCGACACAGATAGGTCTTATGGCGACGATGGGACAGGAAAGGCCTAGGAATGGGAAGGAAGCGGCCGTGGCCTTACTTAAGGTACAGCCCCAGCATTTGCCTGGTGTGAAAATGGGAAACCACGGAAAACCATCTTCAGGGCTGCCGACAGTGGGGTTCGAACCTACTATCTCCCGGATGCGAGCTCACAGCTGCGCGCTCCTAACCCTACTCGATGAATAAACGAAGGTGCAAGTTAAAAAGTATGCCAGGACCTTAGACTACAAATTATTATCGTAATAAAGTAATCACCTAATTTTTGTATTTGTTTACACAACTACCATGTGCATGTACTCTTTGTTCTCATCGGAATGCAGCAACAATTGTCAACAATCCAAATACTGTTGAGTACCGTAATTATCCAGTGAAATACCGTGTATTATCTTTAACTTCTTTTTAAATCGATTTTAAAGGCGTATCGTGTTATTTAATTTAATAAATTATTACCTTTGTGATAGTTTGAACAGATATCTATACGGAATACCGGTACCAGAAAAGTTGCGGAAGTTACATCTCCTTATAATAATCTGCTTTTGTAAGTATTATACCAACGAACCTACAGATATTTAAATATATTGTTTTAAAATTTTATATTATTACCGAAAGTATTTCCTAAACCTAAATTCGAAACAAGGTACACCTAGCTAGCCTACTTAACCTAGAAACCGTAATCTACTGAACACCAACTAAGCTATACTCCGAACGGCTCTACTTCTAAATTGACGTTTTGGTAGATTTTGGCTCTGTCTGGTGGTTATGTGCCGAAGCATAGACATCCAACCAATCCCAATCTGCCATTCATATCGATTTATATCGGCAGAGCACGATCTCGAAACCTAGTTGCCAACTCTAATATTTACATTCACCACGTGGTTAACCTATCTCGCTCAGCGTGTATGGTACTCGGTACGGTTCGCGATCTTTTGCATTTCCCTTCAGTAATTAGAGTGTTTTTCATATTGTTGGAGGGTTCCGGTGACTCTGAGATCAGTAGAATATTCCCTTTGTAGGCCATAACCTCTTTCTGTGCCAGCCATTAGCGCTGAGTGATGTGTTATTTCCTCATCATTCTCTTTTATTCTTAATAAAATATTCTCTTTTAGTGTCAGATGTTAGTAAGTGTAGTTTTTGTGAAATTGTGTTCAATCCATATTCATTAGTTTTTCTGAGTACGATATTACATTTGACAAGGGCTGTTTACCGCGGTCGTATTGCATCAGCTCTTCTCGCGGGTGTAGCGCGCTGGCAACGGAGGAAAGGCGATGCTCATTTGTTTTGCGAAACTTCAATTTAGAAGTAAGGCCGTGCGGAGTATATTTGTTTTAAAATTCAAATAAATATCACTACTCCCAATTTCTACCAACAAGCACTATATACCAATATATAAATAGCACTAAATGGATCACACGCGCAGAAATGTAAACTTTTTCAATAGGTTTTAACTACTTTATTATTACAATAATGTAAGAGCACTCTCATCAGCCGACCATTCACAAGCGCATCCAACAACGGAACAATCGGTAGGTAGTTTTTGCAAGAGGGAATCCCTCATAAACCTGGTGCCAGATATCAGGTTCATTGTATTATGTTAACAGATCTATCCGTTTCATTACCTTGGGTGTAATATAGTTAATTATTTACAATATCCGCAGATGCGGATGCGGATAATATTTTGTATATCTGTACCTACAAATTCAGAAAGTCTGAGAGCAGAGCGAGCTTCTCTGAGCTGGGTGAATGATTTGAAGATCAACTGATTGCTCCCCTCCAGGAAACGAAGTCGATAGCTGAAGCTGCTAACATTGAGATTGTTACAAACAGCTGTTAGCGATCACACGCGAGGTGCATAGGACGGCTTGTTTTGTTTGTTTCTGAGGAAATCGCCAGGGGATTTCAGAAGTCAGTGAGTGTCATACAGGCACTGCTTGTTCCTCCTTACAAGTAAGAAAAAAAAAAGTCATGTCTGTGCGGCATGTTTCCTTGTACAAGATTGACGTCATTTATTCAATTCCTGGGTCATTACTAACAGTTGCACTCAATGAACATACTAGTCTAAGCCAGCTGTACAGGCTGATCACTCGCTGTTCACGTGATCCTAATAAATCGCTCGCAGCAACAGAGAACTATTGTTAACAGCAGGCTCTCAGCTCCCATCCGCATTAACCATTACTTGCTCCCTGCTGACCATTTGTATCAGACCTTATTTGACGAATATTTGACGATATTTTTAGTATCCTTTTCCAGGTGATAAAATGTAGCTACTTTTCCAAATATATTGGAGAGTACATCATTTCTCTCGGACATATCCGCGGAGAGTTTATAAAATGTCTGAAGGGAGTCTGAGAGACAGCTGACGACGTAAGGGAAGTAAACATAGGAACCGACCGGGAGACTCCCTTAAACCTTTAAACTTTATATCAAAATTCAACCTCAACTTAGGTTATTCTTATGGAGTTTCCCGCCGGTCATCGTATTTTAAATGTTATATTTTAAATTTTAAGTCTGTCCTCATCTACATGACATTTAAAGTACATACTAGAATACTATAGCAACTTCTCCAGCATTTTGAAGAAAGAAGATCTCTTTCTAGGATCCCTTACATACAGATTTTATGACAAAATTGAACTTGCTGAATGTTTTAGTTCAACATGAAGGAACATTTTATCTCATTATCATCATCATAAGTCTTTTTATTATTTCGTATATGCCATTTTTTGTATCTTTACATACATTTTTAGCTGAAGATGTTCCAAATCGGGAAAGTAACATGTAGTTTTTAATCATTCAGTACATTTTAAGCTGGAATATGTTTTATAATTACATAGATTACCAATAAAAAGCAAATAAATTAATGGAAGGTGGGATTCTTCCTTCAACCTAACCTTAGTTGAGGTGATGCCAATACGGGACAAAAATGAGATTTATGAGTTGTTCATTCATGTATTCATGAATAATTTTTCTCCTCAGTTGGTGTTCATCCGTGACTGGGAGAAACGACATGGAATCCAGTCCATTCATTCATGCATGCAGACATCCATCAGTTCATTAATCTGTTCAGGCCGTCGGTATTTCTTTCATCCACAATATTAAAAGTTCAATTTATTTCATCAATTCACAACCAACCATGAAACTCTCTCTCCAGTTGTGGTTATCCGAGACTGAGAGAGAGGACTTGGAATTCAATCCATTCATTCCTGCACTCATTCGTTTAGGCAGTCAGGACAAATTCATGCATTCATCCATTCGTTGAATTCAGTCATAAGGCATGTTGTTAATGGTAGGATACTCCAAAAGCCTTGTGATACAAAAGTAAGCATTAAATAAGCTACGGAAAGAGAAGATTCTTGCTGTCCTAGACTATATAGCATTGTTTGTCTAGGACAAAATAAATTATATTAGTGTAGTAATTATTAGAGGGATATGTAATTCATGTATCAGAAACAATTAATTACAATGAATTTCAGGCGATGCGGAACTAGGATATGGGAGTAATCTACTAATTCATTTTTTCAACAAGTAATCAATAACATTACTAATACTTCACAGATCGCGAGTCTTTAGGTCATCAGCTGATATTTTTTGCACATTGGATGGGATGATACCAAAGTTTTCAAGGAAATAAATGACTCCATTTTGTGTGTTTTTCTTTCTTTTTTAAAACTGAGACATTAAATGGCTATCATCACTAAGTGAGATTAAACAAACTTTCAAAATGATTACCCCTAGAGAAATTTTGCATGTCACATTTGTGTTTTCATTACTTCTAGGGTACCAAACCAAACCAAACCAAACCCCATGGCGCAACAGCACCGAAGGGCTATGGCCTACCAAGAGACCGCTGTTCAGCCCGAAGGTTTACAGATTACGAGGTGTCGTGTGGTCAGCACGACGGATCCTCTCGACCATTATTCCTCGGATTTCTAGACCGGGACCGCCAACTCACCGTCAGATAGCTCCACAATTGTAATCACGTAGGCCGAGTGGACCTCGAACCAGCCCTCAGTTCCCCGTAAAAAATCCCTGACCTGGCCGGGAATCGAACCTGGGGCCTTTCAAGGGCTTTAATGCCATGGAGGTTTGGTTTGGTTTGGTTTGGTTATTATTTTTACGTCCCAATAATTACTTCACGGTTTTCGGAGACGTCGAGGCGCCGGAATTTATTCCCGCAGGAGTTATTTTACGTGCCAATATAACTACTGACACAAGGCTGACGTATTTGAGTACCTTCAAATACCACCGGACTGAACCAGGATCGAACCTGCCACGTTGGGGTCAGAAGGCCAGCGCCTCAACCGTCTAAACCACTCAGACCGGCTAAAAATTACTTAAAAATGTAATCTTTACAAGTACTCACGCTCCCAGTTTGAGAGGCCCTGGTCCCCACTTTAAGTCGGCTCTTTCGACAGGCAGGGGACACCTTGGGTGTAGTCTCCCGCCGCGTCCATGAAAGGACATTATATCATTAACCCAGTATACGACTTGGTTTAGAGAGCGGTGATAAGGGTACAGCGATCTGGAAGTCAAGTAGGGATAACATAAAAATATTAGTGTTGAACTATAGAAGTATTGTAAAGAAAGGAATAGAATTAATTGAATAGATATATACCAACCAGATATTGTAATGGGAGTTGAATCATGGCTGGGAAAAGGTATAATGGGTGCAGAAATTTTCTCACAGAACTAGAGTATTTATCGTAGAGACAGGATAGGAATGGTAGGAGGGGGAATGGTGAAAGAAGAATTTGTAAGCTACGAAAAAGTTAAAGATGACAAACATGAAATTCTAGCTGTGAGGCTCATTTCTAAAGATAATAGGCAACTTGATGTCTTTGGAGTAATATAGACCGGCAAAGGGTGGCTCAGATGCTGATTCGGAATTGTTTGATAAGATAATCAGCTTTGTGGGAGGAATGCAGAGGAATGTGACTGTAGCGGGTGATCTCAACTTACTAAATGTCAATTGGGAAGGTAATGCCAACAACAGAAAGCATGACAAACAAATGGCAAATAAGTTACTTTGAGAAGAACAGCTGAATCAGAAAGTGATGGAACCAATTAGAGGGAAGAATATTCTGGATGTGGGGCTGGCAAAGAGGCAAGAGGGAATTATAAAAAGTAACTACGATCAGTGGAAAACGGTAACGGTAAATAAAAATGTAAACAGACTGGGGGATGGGTTTAAAGCAATCGTTGAAGAATGTGAAAACAATTATGTACCTTTAAAGGTGGTAATGAATGGTAAAGACCCACTATATTACAACAGAGAAGTAAAGAGACTAAGAAGAAGGTGCAGATTGGAAAGAAATAGAGTTAGAAATGGCTGTGGAAGTAAGAAGAAATTGAAGGAACTTACTAGGAAATTGAATTTAGCAGCAGTATGTAAAGATTTTGCCTGCTGCCATTTCTTGATGGATACAGTACTTTTGTATCCATCTCTTGGCACAGGCCAGAATAAAGTGTAGCTTTCACCAAAGTCCCAGTCTCATCCATGGCTGTGACAATATGGAAGCTGCTGGGGTATGGGTGGTGCTGAGTAATGACATTCAGAGCACGGCTAGTGCATCTGAGTGTTATGAAAGGTGTTGCTCATAGGGTCAGTCGTGCTGCAATAGCACTTTTTGACCCAGTGAGGAAAGCAATGGCAAACTACCTCACTCCTCGTCTTGCCTAGTACGCCTCATTTTGGTGCTGCCATTGGTTTTTGCGGTTTCCTTATAACCGCATAACCTTTGGTGGTGCTATTTGAGGATCCAACCAGCCTCTGGGCTGATGACCTAACAGACAGACAGACATGTAAAGATTGTTGGTTACAAGGATAATGTCCAGATAGAGGAGGTGACTAATACTAACGAAGTACGGTATTGAAATTTACCTATGATAACAATGACATTTAGAATAAGATATAAAATTTAAAAATTAGAAAAGCAGTTGGAATTCATCAGATTTCTGGGAATATACTAAAGACAATGTGTTGGGATATAATAGTATATCTGAAGTACTTATTTGACTATTGTTTGGTTGAAGGAGCTATACCAAATGAATGGAGAGTTGCTATAGTAGCCATTGTATATAAAGGAAAGGGTGATAGACATAGAGCTGAAAATTACAAGCCAATAAGTTTGACATGCGTTGCATGTAGGCTTTGGGAAAGCATGATTTCTGATTGTATTGGACATGTTTGCGAAATTCATAACTGGTTCGATAGAAGGCTGTTCGGGTTTAGGAAAGGTTTTTCCACTGAAGTTCTACTTGTAGGATTCCAGCAAGATATAGCAGATATCTTGAATTCAGGAGGTCAAGTGGACTGTATCGCGATTGACCTATAAGGCATATGATGAGGTTGATCATGGTAGACTACTGGCAAAAATGCTGGCTATTGGACTACACAAAAGAGTGACTGAATGGGCGGCCATATTTCTAGAAAAAAACCTCAGAGACATAGAGTAGGTGAAGCTTTATCTGATCCTGTAATGATTAAGAGAGGAATTCCTCAAGGCAGTATTATTCGACCTTTATATTTTCTTATATGTATAAAAGATATGAGTAAAGAAGTGGAATCAGAGATAAGGCTGTTTGGAGATGATGTTATTCTGTATAGAGTAATAAATAAGTGACAAGTTTGTCACTGCAAAAATACCTCAACAGTGTTGTGAGATGGACAGCAGGGTATGGTATAGTGATAAACGGGGTTTAAAGTCAGGTTGTGAGTTTTACTAATATAAACATTCCTCTTCGTTTTAATTACTGTGTTGATGGGGTGAATGTTCCTTATGGGGATCACTGTAAATACCTAGGTGTTAATATACGGTAAGGAAAGATCTTCATTGGAGTAATCACATAAATGGGATTGTAAATAAAGGGTACAGATCTCTGCACATGGTTATGAGGGTATTGAGAGGTTGTAGTAAGGATGTAATGGAGAGTGCATATAACTGGAAAAATTCCAAAGAAAAGCAGTTCGTTTTTCTTCTGGGCGATTTCCGACAAAGGAGTAGCGTTAGAAAATTTTTGCAGAGTTTGGACTGGGAAGACTTGGGAGAAAGGAGGCGAGCTGCTCCGCTAAGTGGTATGTTCCGAGCTGTCAGTGGAGAGATGGCGTGGAATTACATTTGTAAATGTATACGTTTGAGTGGTGTCTTTAAATGTAGGAAATATCACGATACGAAGATAAAGTTGGAATTCAAGAGGACAAATTTGGGCAAATATTCATTTATAAGAAGGGGAATTAGGGATTGGAATAACTTACCAAGGGAGACGCTGAAATTTGCAATCATTTAAGGACAGGCTAGGAAAACAACAGATGGGGAATCTGCCATCTGCCCTTAGTGCAGATCGATGTTGATTGATTGATTGATTGATTGATTGATTGATTGATTGATTGATTGATTGATTGATTGATTCCTCTGTCGATATTGAACCCACGATCTTGAAAATCCAGTGGCTGACACAGTATCCCAGGGAGCCAATATAATAATACAGTACTTAATTAAAGATAACGAATTCCTGAGAAGAGTAATTAAATCTGCAATAACAAAATTTCCAGGTAATAGCAGTAAATCCATTGCCATATAATTTATTGCAATAATAAAATTGAATGTTCATAAAGTTTCCTAGTGATGACAAACCTTTTCCTGTCAGTCACGCCACTGGAACATGTGCTGGAAACATAATTGTAATTGTCGTTCAGCGAGAATTCCCCTGCGTGATTCATTTCAAAACGTTTTCCTCATTCTCCGCAATGCTGTAGTCACAACACGTGAACAAGAGCTGATCGGAACTCATTCATATTGCCGGTTTCTCTCTATGCTAACAGACTTGATACCGCAAGGCGTTGTGTTTCAATGTCATGGGCGGCTACCGGCATACAATTCTAAAAGTAGAAATGCTGATCGGATTTATTGCGTAAACATAAAACAAACTAACGTCAACAAAACAGTTATGCCTATATAGATCAAGTTCTACATGGTATGTGACATGGTCACAGTCGCAGCTGCAGCTCCAGTCACTGTTAGTGTATAAGGGCTGTAACATTCGGGCGGCCGCCACTGATATTAACTTATTCTTCACTGTATCGCAAAAAATTAGGTCTAATTAAAAAAAGGAGTATTCTAAATCGTCCCCCTCTGTGGTATAGTGGTTACTGTGATTAGCTGCCACCCCGAGATGCCCGGGTTCGATTCCTGGCTCTGCCAAGAAATTTGAAAAGTGGTAAGAGGTCTGAAACAGGGTCCACTCCGCCTCAAGTGGTCAACTGAGTAGAGGCGGGTTCGGTTCCCATCTCAGCCATACTCAAAGTGGTTTTACGTGGTTTCTCACTTCTCCTCCAGGGAAATGCCGGTATGGTACCTAACTTAAGGCCAGGCCCTCTTCCTTGCCTATCCCTTACAATATTCCCATCCCGCACAAGGCCCCTATTCAGCATATCAGGTGAAGCCACCTGGGCGAGGTACCTACCCTCTTTCCCAGTTGTATCCTTCAACGCTCCAGAACACTGCCTTTGATACGCTATGGGGCTTTTGCCTTGGTGTGGCATGAATATTGATTTCTACATTTGTTCTATATTTCTGAATTTGAACTGGACTTATTATTTATTCTTTCATGGTTTATGTTCCTACATTTTAGGAACTCAGCTGAAAATGAGTGTTTAACTTTCAATCACAGAGTAGTAAACCTTGCTGTCCAATATCAATTAACATTTTAATTAACTTTTGACATTTAATTTAACATTAAATATGATCTTAATATAAGGGTTAGTGAATTATTTACACACTTTAACAAACGACAAGGAAGACTAATTATTATTAAGTAATAGGTACTTCAAAATCTTCTAGCATTTCAATGAAAAGACTTCAACTAGTTTTTCTTAAATAATCGGTATTTCAAAAGCTTCCTAACATTCAACCGAAAAGATTTTAACCAATTATTCTTGAATAATTTGTAGACTACTTTAAAATATATCTAACTATTCATTAAAAAATGATTTTTCCTAAATGGTCTTGTTTACTTGGAACTATTGTTTCTCTACCAATGGCCCTCTGTGATGGGCCCTTAAATGTGTTCTGGTATTGCTTCCACTTACTTGTACTAGGCTCCTCACTTTCATATATCCTATCTAACCTTCCTCAGTTAATCCCTTTGTGGATGTGGTGTGTGTGTGTGTGTGTGTGTGTGTGTGTGTGTAAAATACCACCCGCGGAATCCCCTGCCTGTCGTAAGAGGCGGCCTTCTAACTTGGAGCGTGGATCTGCGACTACTGGACCCTTAGCTGAATCCTGGCATTGGTGCCACTCTCCTTCATCTATCCTATCCTATCCTATCCTATCCTATCCTATCCTATCCTATCCTATCCTATCCTACCTACCTTGGTCAACTCTTGTTCTTTCCCGACTCGGACGATATTATGTATCGAGGCCTAGGCTAGGGAATCCTTCATTTTCACGCCCTTCATGGCCCTTGCATTTCTTTGGCCGATGCCTTCATTTTTCGAAATGTCGGATCCCTTCCATTTTTCTCTCTGATTAGTGTTATAAAGAAGTTGCTTGCATTATTGTACTTCCTCTTTAAACAACAATCACCACCACCACTCCCTTAGTCAACTCTTGACTTCACCGACCCCGACGCTATGAGGTTCCAAGGGCTAGAGATGAGTCCGAGGGTAAAACCAACCCTGGAGGGTAAACGGATTAACAAAGAAAGAAAGAAAGAAAGAAAGAAAGAGAAAGAAAGAAAGGAATATTCTAAATAACTTCTTTCATGGGCAGTTTTCTCATAAACCAACCGTAAGAGCCATTGAGTTTTATGTTTTAGACCCTGTCCGAAGGCTGATTTTTAAATAATGTTATTGCTTTTACATTCCCCTAACTTCTTTTGACGGTTTTTGAAGATACGGAGGTACGGAATTTTGTTCCACAAGAGTTCTTTTACGTGCCAGTAAAACTACTGACACGAAGCAGACGTATTTGAGCACCTTCAAATACCACCGGACTGAGCCAGGATCGAACCTGCCAAGCTGGGGTCAGAAGGTCAGCGCCTCAACCATTTGAGCCACTCATCTCGGTCAATCTATCTATATATATATAAAGTAGCTTGTCCTGACTGACTGATTCATCATCGCCGAGCTTAAACTACTGAACATAAAGAGATGAAATTTTGGGGATATATTCATATTATCACGTAGGTGCTCGCTAAGAGAGGATTTTTGGATATTCCTTCGCTAAGGGGGTGAAAACGGGGGTGAAATTTTAAAATGAGTTGCTCTATATCTCAAGACTTTAAAAGTTTACAGATGTAAAAATTGGTATTTAGAATCTTCTTTAAAAATAAGGAAACACGTATTTTTTTGTTTTCAGAAAATCCCAATAGGAGGGGTGAAAAAGGGTGAAAATGGGGAAAAATGGGTTGAATGCCTTTAATCAGGATACCGGTACCTATATCTCAGAAACTGAAGATATTACAGACCTGAAAATTGGTACTTTTGACCTCTTTTAAAAATAAAGAAACACGTATTTTTTTGTTTTTGGAAAATCCAATTAATGGGAGGGTGAAAAGGGGGTGAATTTTTAAAATGAGTGAATCTATATCTCCAAACCTTTAAAGTTTGGAGATGTAAAAATTGGTATTTAGAACCTTCATTAAAAATAAAGGAACACGTATTTTTTTGTTTTCGGAAAATCGCAATAGGAGGAGTGAAAAGGGGCTAAAAAGTGGTTGAATGCCTTTAATGAGGCTACTTATATATCAGAAACTGAAGATATTACAGACCTGAAAATTGGTGTTTGGGATCTCCGTTAAAAATAAAGAAACACGTATTTTTTTGTTTCTGGAAAATCCAATTTCGGGGGGGGTGAAAAGGGAGTAATATTTTAAAATGAGTGTATCTATCTCAAAATGTTTAAAGGTTATATATGTGAAAATTGGTATTTAGAATCTCCTTTAAAAATAAATAAACACACGTATTTTTTCGTTTTTGGAAAATCCAAATATTGGGGGGTAAAAAGGGGGAGGGTAAATTTTTTAAAATGAGTGTGTATACATCTTAAAACTTTAAAATTTACAGATGGAAAAATTGGTAGTTAGAATGTCCTCTAAAAATAAAGGAAAACGTATTTTTTGTTTCCTGTAAATCCCAATAGGAGGGGTGTAAAAGGGTGAAAAATGGGTTGAATGCCTTTAATGAGGATACATATATCTCAGAAACGAAAGATATTACAGAACTGAAAATTTGTATATGGGATCTCCTTTAAAAATAAAGAAACACGTATTTTTTAGTTTTGGAAAATCCAATTAATGGCGGTTAAACAGGAGTGACAAATTGGGTGAATTTTTGAAAGACTATATCTACAGAATATCTTGGAAACGTAAAATGTTACAGACGTAAAAAGTGGGTGTTTGTAATCTCCTGTAAATCTAAAGAAACATAGGTGATTTGTGTTTGGAAACTCCACTTAAGGGGAACTCAAAAGGGGTGAAATTTTAAAATGAGAATTTTTACAGTTTATCTCAAAAAACTTAACATGTTACAGAAGTGAAAAATGGTTTTTTTTATCTCTTATAAACATAAAGAAACGTGTATTTTTAGCTTTCGGAAATACCACTTGGGTGGAGGGGGGGGGGTAAAAGTGACTGAAAATGGTGTTGAATTCTTTTAATTAGGCTACTGATATCTCAAAAATGAAGATGTTACAGACGTGAAATTTGATATTTGCAATCTGCTTTAAAAATAAAGAAACACGTATTCTCGGAAAATCCAATGAAGGGGGGGGGGGGGGGTGAAAGAATTCAAAAAATTAATTGAATTAATTGAATGAGAATACATACATCTAATAAAAACTAAAGTTGTTACAGACGTGAAAATTCGTATTTGGATCTCCTTTAAAAACAAAGAAAAACGCGTTTTGGGGGGAAACCGTCTTGGAGGGCGGGAGTGTAAAGGAGTTGAATTCCTTTCATGAGGACACATAAATCAAAAACTGAAGAAGTTAGAGTCGTGAAAATTGGTATTTAGAAGATCCTTTACTATTAAAGAAACAAGTATTTTTTGCGGGAAAATTCAGGGGGGGTGGGGGGAGTAGTGTGAAATGAAGTGAAAAAAGTAAATTTTATTTATGGGGATACTTATATCTCAAAACTGAAGGTAATAGACGTGAACATTGGTGTTTGAAATCTTCTTTAAACATAAGAAACAAGCCTTCTTTTAATTTTTTTGGTGGGGGGGGGGGGTTTGCCGGTAAATAAACTTAACGGCGGTGGGGTGTAGAAGGAGGTGAGACCAATTGATTTTACTGTTCTTAATGTACTTATAAGGATCCTCGGCAGCGCGCCGGTCTCTCACAGCTGGGTTCCGTGGATCAAATCCCGTTCACTCCATGTGACATTCGTGCTGGACAAAACGGAGGCGGGACAGGTTTTTCTCCGGATACTCCGGTTTTCCTGTCATCATCCATTCCAGCAACACATAATAATAAGAATAATAATAATAATAATAATAATAATAATGTTCCGGACCGTCGTCAAATGTGCGGACCGCGCTGGAAACGGCTCCTGGACGGGTAATGACTAAGAATGCAGTCCGGCCGCGGGTTCAGTGCCTTCTAGGCACCCAATATGACACCACGCCGGATCTCCTGAAGGATTTTATCCATATTAAAAATGATTATAGGAAAAGATGGCAAAGATTTACGGACCCAACTGACCGGGAGGAATACCTGAGCCTAGCCCGTGAAGTACGAAATCGATTGCTGGAAAAGAAGATTGAAAAATGGGAGGAAACATGCCGTAATCTAATAGAAAACGAGTCAGATCGGGAATTTTGGTGGGTTCTCGCAGAAAACGAGTCAGACCGCGAATTTCGGCGGATTATATATCTAAAACAATAAGCATTCAATTATAAATTTCAGTATAATACCGTAGCGAAGCACGGGTATCTTGCTAGTATATATATAAAATAACTTGTCCTGACTGACTGATTCATCATCGCCGAGCCAAAACTACTGGACATAAAGAGATGAAATTTTGGGGATATATTCATATTAAGACGTAGGTGCTCGCTAAGAGAGGATTTTGGGATATTCCTTCGCTAAGGGGGTGAAAACGGGGGTGAAATTTTAAAATGAGTTGCTCTATATCTCAAAACTTTAAAAGTTTACAGATGTAAAAATTGGTATTTAGAATCGTCTTTAAAAATAAGGAAACACGTATTTTTTTGTTTTCAGAAAATCCCAATAGGAGGGGTGAAAAAGGGTGAAAATGGGGAAAATGGGTTGAATGCCTTTAATCAGGATACCGGTACCTATATCTCAGAAACTGAAGATATTACAGACCTGAAAATTGGTACGTTTGATCTCTTTTAAAAATAAAGAAACACGTATTTTTTTGTTTTTGGAAAATCCAATTAATGGGAGGGTGAAAAGGGGGTGAATTTTTAAAATGAGTGAATCTATATCTCCAAACTTTTAAAGTTTGCAGCTGTAAAAATTGGTATTTAGAACCTTCCTTAAAAATAAAGGAACACGTATTTTTTTGTTTTCAGAAAATCGCAATAGGAGGGATGAAAAAGGGTGAAAATGTGGGGAAATGGGTTGAATGCCTTTAATCAGGATACCGGTACTTATATCTCAGAAACTGAAGATGTTACAGACCTGAAACTTGGTACTTTTGATCTCTATTAAAAATAAAGAAACACGTATTTTTTTGTTTTTGGAAAATCCAATTAATGGGAGGGTGAAAAGGGGGCGAATTTTTAAAATGAGTGAATTTATATCTCCAAACTTTTAAAGTTTGCAGATGTAAAAATTGATATTTAGAATCTTCATTAAGAATAAAGAAACACGTATTTTTTGGTTTTTTGAAAATCGCAATAGGAATCGTAAAAATGGGTGAAAAAGGGGTTGAATGCCTTTAATGAGGCTACTTATATCTCAGAACCTGAAGATATTACAGACCTGAAAATTGATGTTTGGGATCTCTTTAAAAAATAAAGAATCACGTATTTTTTTGTTTTTCGAAAATCCAATTAATGGGGGGGGGGGGGTGAAAAGGGGGTGATTTTTTAAAATGAGTGTATCTATATCTCAAAACTTTTAAAGTGTATGGATGTAAAAATTGGTATTTAGAATCTCCTTTAAAAATAAAGAAACGCGTAATCTTTTGTTCTCGGAAAATCCCAATAGGAAGGGTGTAAAAGGGTGAATAATGGGTTGAATGCCTTTAATGAGGCTTCTTATATTTCAGAACCTGAAGATATTACAGACCTGAAAATTGGTATGTGGTATCTACTTTAAAAGTAAAGAAACACGTATTTTTTCGTTTTTTGAAGATATAAATATTGGGGGTTGAAAGTGGGGGGTGAATTTTTAGAAATGAGTGTGTTTACATCTTAAAACTTAAACATTTACAGATGTAAAAATTGGTAGTTAGAATCTCCTCTAAAAATAAAGGAACACGTATTTTTTTGTTTCCTGTAAATCCCAATAGGAGGGGTGTAAAAGGGTGAAAAATGGGTTGAATGCCTTTAATGAGGATACTTATATTTCAGAACCTGAAGATATTACAGAACCGAAAATTTGTATATGGGACCTCCTTTAAAAATAAAGAAACACGTATTTTTTAGTTTTTGGAAATCCAATTAATGGCGGTTAAACAGGAGTGACAAATTGGGTGAATTTTTTTAAAGACTATATCTACAGAATATCTTGGAAACGTAAAATGTTACAGACGTAAAAAGTGGGTGTTTGGAATCTCCTGTAAATGTAAAGAAACATAGGTGATTTGTTTTTGGAAATCCACCTAAGGGGAACTCAAAAGTGGTGAAATTTTAAAATGAGAATTTTTACAGTATATCTAAAAAAACTTAACATGTTACAGAAGTGAAAAATGGTATTTTTTATCTCTATTAAACATAACGAATCGTGTATTTTTATTTTTCGGAAATACCACTTGGGTGGTGGGGGGTGGGTAAGAGTGACTGAAAATGGTGTTGAATTCTTTTAATTAGGCTACTGATATCTCAAAAATGAAGATGTTACAGACGTGAAATTCGATATTTGCAATCTGCTTTAAAAGTAAAGAAACACGTATTCTCGGAAAATCCAATGAGGGATGGGGGGGTGAAAGTATTGAAAATTTAATTGACTTAATTGTATGAGAATGCAAACATCTAATAAAAACTAAAGTTGTTACAGACGTGAAAATTCGTATTTAGATCTCCTTTAAAAACAAAGAAAAACGCGTTTCGGTGGGGAAACCATCTTGGAGGGTGGGAGTGTAAAGGAGTTGAATTCCTTTCATAACGACACATAAATCAAAAGCTGAAGAAGTTAGAGTCGTGATAATTGGTATTTAGAAGATCTTTTACTATTAAAGAAGCAAGTATTTTTTGCGGGAAAATTCACTTACGGGTGGGGGGGAGTAGTGTGAGATGAAGTGAAAAAAATAAATTATTTTTATGGGGATACTTATATCTCAAAACTGACGGCAATAGACGTGAACATTGGTGTTTGGAATCTCCTTTAAACATAAAGAAACAAGCCTTCTTTTAATTTTTTTTTGGGGGGGGGGGGTTTGCCGGTAAATAAACTTAACGGCGGTGGGGTGTAGAAGGAGGTGAACCCATTGATTTTACTGTTCTTAATGTACTTATAAGTATCCTCCTTTGCTAAGGCGGCAGCGCGCGGGCCTCTCTCACAGCTGGGTTCCGTGGTTCAAATCCCGGTCACTCCATGTGACATTCTTGCTGGAAAAAACGGAGGTGGGACAGGTTTTTCTCCGGATACTCCGGTTTTCCCTGTCATCAGCCTTTCCAGCAACACATAATAGTAATAATAATAATAATAATAATAATAATAATAATAATAATAATAATAATAATAATGTTCCGGACCGTCGTCAAATGTGCGGATCGCGCTGGAAACGGCTCCTGGACGGGTAATGACTAAGAATGCAGTCCGGCCGCGGGTTCAGTGCCGCCAAAGCACCCAATATGACACCACGCCGGATCTCCTGAAGGATTTTATACATATTAAAATGATTATAGGAAAAGATGGCAAAGATTTACGGAGCCAACTGACCGGGAGGAATACCTGAGCCTAGCCCGGGAAGTACGAAATCGATTGCTGGAAAGGAAGATTGAAAAATGGGAGGAAACGTGCCGTAATCTAATAGAAAACGAGTCAGATCGGGAATTTTGGTGGATTCTCACAGAAAACGAGTCAGATCGCGAATTTCGGCGGATTATATATCTAAAACAATAAGCATTCAATTATAAATTTCAGTACAATACCGTAGCGAAGCACGGGTATCTTGCTAGTATAATAATGTTTTGGGTTGAAACGTTCACACAGGTACTCTTTTGATCAATGGCCGGTCCTGGGACATTCGACATGATCCAGTGTCGGTTGCTCCAACAATTAATGCAATGTTCGTGAGATTTTGAAGAAAACAACCTATTACAATAAATGCAGACTGACCGAACGAGTAGGCTGTGCGGTTAGGGGCGTGCAGATGTGAGCTTATATTCGGGAGATAGTGGGTTCGTACCACACTGTTGGCAGCCCTGAAGATAGGTTTCCGTGGTATCCCATTTTCACACCAGGCTAATGCTGGGGGCTGTACCTGAATTAAGGCCACAACCGCTTCTATCCCACTCCTAGCCCTTTCCCATCCCAAGGTCGCCATAAGACTTATCTGTGTCGGTACGTCAATTGTAAATAAATACACAAATAAATAAATAAATAAATAAATAAATAAATAAATAAATAAATAAATAAATAAATAAATAAATAAATAGACGGGGTTTTTATTATCGGCAATGCCGAAATTCTCCACTTCACCGTCTTCTGTTTCACGGGGCGCGCAGCTGTGAGCTTCCATCCGGGAGATAGTGGGTTCGAGCTCCGCTGTCGGCAGCCCTGAAAATGGTTTTCCGTGGTTTCCCATTTTCACACCAGGCAAATACTGGGGCTGTACCTTAATTAAAACCACGGCCGTTTCCTTCCCACTCCTAAACCTTTCCTATTCCATCGTCGCCGTAAAACCTATCTGTGTCGGTGCCACGTAACACTGTTACAAAAACACCTCCGTACAGGCCATGAAGGCCCTTGGAGGAGTGGAAGGTAAAGGCTTCCACCATTGTTAACCGCGGTACGTGATGGGGTAGAGTGGTTAGCTCTACGCCCGGCCGCCTTTGCCCCCAGGAATTAACCTGGTACTCATTTTTGGTGTAGGCTGAGTGAACCTCAGGGCCATATGGAAATCTCGTTTCTTAAATTTTACGACTTCCTGACGGGGATTCGAACCCACGTCCTTCCGGGCGAACCGAGCACGCCTTTACCGCCTCGGCCAGGCAGCCCCTAACACTGTTACAGTAAATAAACTAAATAATCACTGCTGAATGACATAGCCTAGTGTCGGGAATCAATCGATTTTTTTTTAAGAAGTGGTCTACTTATCACAAGAAATATAACGATACGAAAAAGTAGTCACACAAAGAAATTAATGTACGAAGGGTGTACAATAGACTGAGATGGTGGTGGTGATTATTGTGTTTAAGAGGAAGTACAATTAGGCAACCATCCTCTATATAACACTAATCAGAGAGAAAAATGGAAGGGATCCGACATTTCGAAAAATGAAATTCTCGGACGAAGGAAGACAGGCACCACGAAGGGCGTGAAAATGAAAGACTCCCTAGACCTCAGAAACTTAATACCGTCGTGGTCGGAAAATAACAAGAGCTGACCAAGGAAGGTCGGATAGGATAGATGAAAGTGAGGAGCCTGGCACAAGTAAGTGGAAACAATGTCAGGACTCAGCTAAGGGCCCCGTGGTCGCCAACTCACGCTCCTAAGTTAAGAGCCCCTCAAGCCCCTTTTAGTCGTCTCTTATGACAGGCAGGGAATACCGTGGGTAATATTCTACCACCCCCACCAACAGTGAGAATACAGTAATGGCGATTTGAAATTAGAAGTGGTTGGGGGAGGGGGGGGGGCAAACAAATTACAGACAACAAGAAGTACCCTGGTTTGTTACTAATTAAAGAAAATGAAGGAACGAATATACTGATAAGACAACAAGGCTTGCATAAATTGCTTTCTTTTAATAATTCCTACCGAGCTCGATAGCTGCAGTCGCTTAAGTGCGGCCAGTATCCAGTATTCGGGAGATAGTAGGTTCGAACCCCACTGTCGGCAGCCCTGAAAATGGTTTTTCGTGGTTTCCCATTTTCACACCAGGCAAATGCTGGGGCTGTACCTTAATTAAGGCCACGGCCGCTTCCTTCCCACTCCTAGCCCTTTCCTGTCCCATCGTCGCCGTAAGACCTATCTGTGTCAGTGCGACGTAAAACAACTAGCAAAAAAAAAAAATCCTAGTTTCAGCTGGCTAAAATGGAAAAAAAATGTTTCCCGCCACTAGGCGGGGAAATAAAGACTGAGACTTAATTTTCAAAAGTTTTGAACAGGCGATGTCACTGTCTCTAGCGGCTGATTTATATGCTACTAAGTACTCTCGACTGCCACCAGGCGCAACACCAGTCAGAGCTGAATTGCTCTCCGTGAATAGCGTCTTGAATATGGTCGTAGCTTACCGTGCCTCTAAAAGTTTACAATGGCAGAAAGTCGACAGCAACGTTACACAAGCACTGTCTATAGAGAGATAGGTACGGCTAATAATACTGTTACTTTGTTGTTGAAATATTGTCTGCACTGAATACAAAAAATAAAACTTTTTTCATTAATACTATTCTTACTTTTCTTCCAAACGCGCGAAGTCGTGAAAAATAAGCATATACTCTTAGGACGCCAGTTGCTCACGAGTACGCAGAATTCCTCAAGGCATTATTATTAGACCTTTATGTTTTCTTATAGATATAGTATATATCAATGATATGTGTAAAGAAGTGGAATCAGAGATAAGGCTGCTTGCAGATGATGTTATTCTGTACAGAGTAATGAATTACAAGATCGCGAGCGGCTGCAGGGTGACCTAAATAATGTTGTGAGGTGGACGGTGGGCAATGGTATGATGATAAACGGGGTTAAAAGTCAGGTTGTGAGTTCCACAAATAGGAAAAGTCCTCTCAGTTTTAATTACTGCGTTGATGGGGTGAAAGTTCCTTTTGGGGATCATTGTAAATACCTAGGCGTTAATATAAGAAATGACCTTCATTGGGGTAATCACATAAATATGATTGTTAATAAAGGGTACAGATCTCTGCACATGGTTATGAGGGTATTTAGGGGTTGTAGTAAGGATGTAAAGGAGAGGGCACATAAGTCTCTGGTAAGACCCCAACTAGAGTATGGTTCCAGTGTATGGGACCCTCACCAGGATTACTTGATTCAAGAACTGGAAAAAATCCAAAGAAAAAAAGCTCGCTTTGTTCTGGGTGATTTCCGACAAAAGAGTAGCGTTACAAAAATGTTGCAAAGTTGGGGCTGGGAAGACTTGGGAGAAAGGAGACGAGCTGCTCGATGAAGTGGTATATTCCGAGCTGTCAGTGGAGAGATGGCGTGGGAGGATATCAGTAGACGAGTAAGTTTGAGTGGTGTCTTTAAAAGTAGGAAAGATCACAATATGAAGATAAAATTGGAATTCAAGAGGACAAATTGGGGCAAATATTCGTTTATGGGAAGGGGAGTTAGGGATTGGAATAACTTACCAAGGGAGATGTTCAATAAATTTCCAATTTCCTTCCGGTCATTTAAGAAAAGGCTAGGAAAACAATAGATAGGGAATCTGCCACCTGGGCGACTGCCCTAAATGCAGTAGTGATTGATTTTTGATTTATTGGCCAAAGAAAGACAAGACCACGAAGATCGTGAAAATGAAAGGCTCCCTAGGAGGTGGCGGGGAATTGTTTTAAGAGGAAGTACAACTTGGCAACCAGCCTCTATATAACACTAATCAGAGAGAAAAATGGGAGGAGTCCGACACTTCGAAAAATTAAGGTATGGTAAATCGAATAGGATAGATGAAAGTGAGGAACCTGGCACGAATAGGTGGAAGCAATTCCCGGACTCAGCTAACGGCTCCGTGGTCGTCAAACCATGCTCCCAAGTTAAGAGCCGTCAAGGCCCTTTTAGTCGCCTCGTACGATAGGCAAGGCTTACCGTGGGTGTTATTCTAGCAAAAGAAAATGAAGCTTTATTGAAAGTATGAAAGTGTCACAAACCTAAAACCATCGCGGTCGTAAGAGGACAAGGGTTAGGTGGTGGTGATTATTGTTCAAAGAGGAAGTACAACTGGGCAAACATTTAAATAAGGGAGGTTGGATAGGGTATACAGAAGTGAGGGACCTGGTATAACTAAGTCGAAGCAATATCAGGCTCAGCTAGGGATCCTGTGGGCGCCATTCTAGATTTCCAACTCGAGAGTATAAATATGGGAGAAAGCTGAATTGTCGACCTTTCGAATTTTCAGACATTCCCCTTATTAAGTGTCACGTGTCGAATTGTAGAGTCATTCGGAACAGGGTCCAGGCGTGAACTGAAGATCACCCCTCACCCTCTCTTGTTAAATACGAAATACCGGACAATGAACTCTACTGAGGGAACTAGGAGTTGCAAATGTTTTACGTCGCACCGCATCAAAGGGGTCTTATGGGGACGATAGGATAGGTCTAGGAATGGTGAAAATGGGAGACCTCGAGAAACAATCTTGATGACTGCCGATAGAGGAGTTCGAACCCACTATATCCCAAATGCAAGCTCACAGCTACATGCTTCGAACCGCGTAGCCAACCCTCTCGGTATATTGTGGGCATTTCCTAGGTAGGTTACATAAATAGCGCTTTGATGTTTGTACAATGCTGGCGAGATATATTTCTCGCAAAACGGTTAGGCTTCGTTCAGGGGTGCTCGTAGATTAATTAATTGGCTTTGTTCTCTTGTAGCTAGGTTGTCGGGAGTGACAAATTATTGGTTTGGGTACAGTAGAGGTTAAACTGTATCTAGTCGGGCTGAGTGGCTCAGACGGTTGAGGAGCTGGCCATCTGACCACAACTTGGCAGGTTCGATTCTGGCTCAGTTGGGTGGTATTTGAATGTGCTCAAATACCTCAGCCTCGTGTCAGTAGATTTATTGGCACGTAAAAGAACTCCTGCGGGACTAAATTCCGGCACCTCGGCGTCTCCGAAAATCGTTAAAGTAGCTAGTGGGGCGTAAAGCCAATACCATTATTAAACTGTACCTAAACGCGTATGTTTACATTTCACCTGTAGAGGCTGCCTGGCCGAGGCGGTAAAGGCGTCTGGAAATCGAAAAATTTAAGAAACGAGATTTCTACTTCCGGAGGTGCACATGGTCCTGAGGTTCACTCACCCTACACCAAAAATTAGTACCAGGTTAATTCCTGGGGGCAAAGGCAGCCGGGCGTAGAGCTAACCACTCTACCCCATCAAGTGCCGAGGTTACGGTAGTGGAAGCCTTTAGCTTCCAAACCTCCCGGGGCCTTCATGGCCTATACGGAGATGATTTTTTTTTGAGATGGTTTGCATTCGTTGAATGACAGTCGAGCGCTGCTAATTTTATCCCAGACGCATGTCCGCAACCATAGTCGACTATTATTTTACTGTATTTTAAATATTGTGTAGTATATACTACGAAGTCCGCCTCTTGGTTCGATTCTCGGCTCTGCCACGAAATTGGAAAAGTGATACGAGGGCTGAAGCGGGGTCTACTGTGACTCGGGAGGTCAATTGAGTAGAGGTGGATTCGATTCCCACCTCACCTATCCTCGAAGTGGTTTTCCATGGTTTCACACTTCTCCTCCAGGCAAATGTAGGGATGGTACCTAATTTAAGGCCACGGCCGGTTCCTTCCCTCTTCCTTTTCTATCCTCTCCGATCTTCCAATCCCCCCACAAGGCCCCTATTACTTGCGCCTAGTGACAGCACTGATCATGTCTTCAACTTATTTCGCGCATGCGCTTCGGCAGCATCTTGTCAGCTAAGAGTTACAGGAAGGGCGGGTGGTCGGAGAGGGAGCGTCTTGTCAGCTGATAGAGATTACAGGAACGGCGGGTGGTCGGAGGGGGAGTAAATAGGCAGTATGATTTGTGGAACTTTCAAATCCCGAACAATGAAATGTAAAATCAACTTCACAGCATAACGCTTACCAAATACATCATACAAATGTAAAGAAAACAATCGTTGTTAAATAAAAATATGCACACATTTATACTCACAGATTTCTGATGCATAGAGCTGAGCACTGACGGAAGGTTCAAATGCAGCGGCCAAATATTACTGCTTTAACTCTTGAAGCACTAATATTAATTTTAGAACATGTCTGACTTATACAATTTCACTATCGGATTATGTGCGATAACGATAACAGTACTAGTACAATGAAAGTGGGATGTAAGCCAAACAACTATCCTAATTAAAACAAACACACACACACACACACACACACACACACACACACACACACACACACACACACACACATAAAATGTCTTGAATTTACATTAATAGTTGCATTTCCTCCTGCGTTGAATATTGTGCCTGAAGGACAATGTTTGTGGCAATAGCATTAATTTCTTCCAGAGTAGGTTTGCACATTTTACTTTTAGGTTTTCCCGTAGATTTCCTTGTAGAAAATAATCTCTGTGGACATATTTTTTTGTTCCCTGGGCCAGTGACACTAGCTCTGAATAGCTCAGTATGTTCTTTCTTGTTTCTGACAGCCGTCAATATTGCATGCAGTGGTGCAAAGTGATTTTCTAACGCCCTGATTTCTTCTTCTGTTTCTATCTGATTTACCTCTTCTGTTAATTGTTTCTGTAGTTTTTCCAGTAATTTTTGTTTTTTTATTTCGAGTGATGTGGATGTTTCTATACATGTGGGCTTTCTCAGAGATTCTGTAAGCATTTCAACTTCATGCATTGATGTGGCAGCTTCATCTATCACCAGAGAATCTGTGCTCACATTAACCTGAGTCTGATTGGACTCATTTATGACACGGCACACAAGATGAATATGTTTACACATATTCCATTTAATTGCTGAGTCAATACAAGTACACGCGTACTTATGAATGCAGGCTTTACATGCATCACAAACTATTTTACATTCGCAAAGTTCTTTGATCTTTCTGACATTATACATGTCTTTCACCTGAGAAGAAGATATCACATCCCATGAGTCACCGTTTGGTAATACAACATCGCTTGACATAGAAAGGCTTTTTTTGTGTCGGTGTCTCAGATGTGATATTTTTGACGTTACTTTCCCTTTATGGAGAATCACTAAGCGATCAATCAGTTTATCTCGGACGAAAGTCATAATGGCATGCAAAGCTTTGTCTAAACGCTTCACATTTTTTCCTTGCAGATAGATGTGCTTTATTGTTCCGTGCATTCTTTCGAGATATATATTTGTATTTAACCCTGTGTGTACTCTGTAGCAGTAAGCCCACAACTCTTTACAGGAAACATAGGAATTCTGAAAATAATTACCGAATTCGGCAGTGTCAGGATCATTATTCATGATTTTCAGTCCTTCATTTAAAAGAATTGAAAATGTGTCAGGGTCCCTTTCCTGCATTATCGTTCGGACAAGTTTGTACATTTCTACCTGCTTTTCACTTGTCTTTATTTTTGTGAGGTTTTTGCGCCATGCCCTGTCTACATGCCAGGCACAAAACAATCTTTTCTTGGGAGGCCCCATAACTTCACACCAAGAATTGTAGAAAGCTTCAGCCATATCGGACATAAACACTTCTGGCGTAATTTTTTCTGTTTGCCGGAAAATGTGTGATGTGAAAGAACATGTAATCACCTTTTATAAGGTTTTATTAAACTTAAGACGACCAACTGGTGCATAAACAAATTCATGGCAACAGTAATATCTGACTAGAAAGTGTCAGAGAAAATATATAAATGAGGCAACTTTAAAGCTGGATTAAGACATGTCAAAGAGATCACACAAATAAATTATATCATTCACCCCCACCTATATAGTCCTTAAGGTGGGCGGGACAGCGACGGATTCTTGTGCTCCGTCTCGGTAGCTGGTCAGGAGTGGGAGACGCGGTTGGACCCCTTTCTTCTAACCTTAATGATTCAGGAGATTCCGTCTCGCATGGAGCTGGATCTGGGGATCCGGGTGAGGAGACAGGGGTCTGGTAATGTTCTGGGCTTCCATGAGAACGTTGTCCATCTATTACTCCTCCGGCATCTTCTTTTCCCCTTTCTTCAGAAATGCCTATTGAAGTAGGCTATGGTGCCAGGTCTCTAGTCGAAACAGTAGTTTCCCTTCCATCTTGGTGTTGTATATGAGCATACTCGGGATTTGCTTCAAGAAGAGTAACTTCTTCCACGAGTGGTCCGTACTTAGATTGCCTGACATGCTTCCTTAGGAGTATTGGACCTGGAGTCAGAAGCCACGAGGGGATTGAGTGTCCATAACTGGATTTTCTCTGGTGCTTAAACATCCGCTCGTGGGGAGTTTCATTGGTAGTAGTACACAGCAGTGATCTGACGGCATGGAGGGCATCATGTACAACTTCTTCCCACTGTTGGATATGCATTCCCCTTGATTTCAAAGCTAGTTCTATAGTTTTCCACACAACTCCAACATATTTTTCTGCTTGGCCATTACCTCTTGGATTGTATGGAGTCGTTCTGCTTGTCGCCACACCAACAGCCGTGAAGAATGTCTTCAATTCCTGGGACATGAATGCTGAGCCTCGATCGGAATGAACATATGAAGGCAATCCAAATATGGAGAAAAGTTGCTTAAGTTTAGAAATGACAGTGGACGAGGTGACATCTGGGCAAGGAAAGGCGAAGGGGAATCTGGAATATTCATCAACTAATATGAGGAGATAACGGTTTCTAGATTTGGATGGTAGAGGTCCCTTAAAGTCCATGTTGATGCGCTCAAAGGGACGGGTAGCTTTGACGAGATTACCTTCATGCCTGATGAATCTAGGTTTCAATTCAGCACAAATTTTACAAGCTGATATGACCTTCTTTACATCTTCTAGCGAATAAGGCAAGTTCTTCGACTTAATAAAGTGATTAAGCCGTGTTATACCAGGGTGACATAAAGCTTCATGGAGGATTTCCAGTTTAGGTCCGCAACACTCAATAGCCAAACAAACTCTGGAGAAGGCATCTGCAGCTTCGTTATGTTGTCCTGGTCTGTAAACTATTTCATAATCAAAACACGAGAGTTCAAGTCTCCAGCGCAATATCTTCTCATTCTTCACCTTACCAAGATGTCTAGTATCAAACATAAAGGCTACTGACGTCTGGTCAGTGATGAGTCGAAAATGTCTTCCTAGCAGGAAATGTCTCCATTTTTTCACGGATTCAATGATAGCCTGCGCTTCTTTCTCCACGGATGAATGTCGTTGTTCAGATCGGTTTAGTGTGCGAAAGAAGAACGCAATCGGGCGTCCATTTTGTGTTAGTGTTGCTCCAATGGTGTGTTCTGAAGCATCAGTCTCTACAGTGAACATAGCTTTATCATCTATAGCTGATACTAGTGCATTTTTCACATCATCTTTCAGCGCTTTGAATGCTTCAATAGCTTTGTCATTTAATGGAAAACTACCACTTGAAAGGTTATGTATTTTCTGGGAGAATCTTGGGATGAAGTTGGCGAAATGAGCGAACATGCCCATCGCTCTTCGAAGAGAAGCAGTGTCAGTTGGTAATGGGAGCTCTTGTAAAGGTGTCAATCGGTCGGGATCTGAGCGAATTTCATGATTCGAGATGATATAACCCAGTAGCTTTATTGTTTTGACCGAATAAACGCTATTCTTCTCGTTGATCGTGAATTCATACCTTGCACGGCTTTCAGAAACTTCTTCAAATTGAAGTCGTGTTCTTCCTTGGTCTTGCCACCCACAATGATATCGTCTAGGTAAGCAGTAACCCCATTATGTCTTTCGTTTTGATAATCGTATCTATTGTTCTTTGGAAACAAGGTACCCCATTTGTGGGGCCAAATGGAATCCGTTTGTACTGCCAAAGTTTACCGCATGCCTCGAATGCTGTGTAAGGGCGATCCTCCTCACAGATGGGGATCGGGTGATAGGCGGTTTTCAAATCAACTGTACTGAACACTTCATAATTTGCTACCTTGTTGACTATATCCTCGATACGTGGGAGTGAGTAAGCATCTAGCTCGGTATACTGATTTATTGTTCGTGAATAGTCAACTACCATACGGCGTTTGTGGTTTTCTGATTGGGTAACAAGAACCTGAGCACGCCATGGAGAAAAGCTTTCTTCTATAACATCCTCGTTCAAAAGTCGCTGAACTTCTTGTTCAATGAATTTAGTATCAATTGCTGTTTGGCGTCGGGACTTTATGGCGATTGGCTTGCAACCTGGAGGTATATTTCGGAAAAGTCGAACAGGTTCGACCTTCGCGACTGTTAATCCGCAGATACTCAAAGGTTCTCTGTGACCCCCAAACTTAATCTCTACAGATGAATGACGGCCAAGTATATCATGTCCTAAAATGACGTCAGAGCAAAGGTCTGCCAAAATGTTAAGTTCAACATCTTCGTAAATGTGGTCTTCAATTTTTATATCTACAGAACAGGCTCCTTTCACTAGAGAGCTAAGCGACGTTGAAGCCATAGTAACAGTGAGGCCGCTAGCAGAAATAGGTACTTTGAGCTTTTGGACCAGCTTCTCGGAGTAAAACTTGTTGAACTGCCCGTATCAACTAGAGCGTTGGTCTTCATTCCATTCAAACGGATGGGTATTATAGCTTTAGATAAACAACCCAGTGGAGAAATAGAAGCTAAAAGTATGGTATGACAATGGCAAGATTTGTTGGAGCTTGAAGATTTTGAGCTCTTACACACCTTTGCGTAGTGGCCGATTTTTGAGCAGGCACGGCAAATGGCCTCCCTTGCTGGACAAGAGTTTCTATTGTGATAATTAAGTCCACAGAAGTAGCATTTCTTTGTTGTTGCGGCGACAACCTCACCTGATATTTCACTACCCGCCGAGCTACATTCACGTCTTTCGCCGATTGAGTGAGATGAACTAGAGAAACGATGCTCCTGGACAGTATTGACTAAAGCAGGTCCTTGGTACTGAATAGATTGTTCCAATGCCGACTCTAAAGCCTTTGCTTTCATCGAAGCCTCCTCGAGAGTAAGATTAGGATTCTCCAATAACCTCTGACGAATGCTTGAGTCGAGAAGGCCGGCAATGAAAGCATCGCGAATACAATCGTCTCTGTTCACTTCTGCCGTCACAGCTTTAAAATTACAATCCTTGCTCAGAAGCTTTAAAGACTGTATATATATCGATACAGTTTCGCCAGATAGCTGCTTCCTAGTTGCCAATTTGTGTCGGGCAAATATCTCGTTCACGGGCTTGGAAAAAATACTAACCAGGACACTAATGGCGTCATTATAAGTTTTGGCTTCATTGATATATTCGTAAACGGTAGGTGAAACATGGTTGATCAATATGCGTAATTTGTCAGCGTCACTTACTTGATACGCCAAAATGAAGTTCTTGAACGTGCTGTACCAATGTTTCCATTCTTGTTGAGCGTTACTGGATTCTGGGTCAATGCTTAAACGTTCCGGACGAAGTAATTTTTCCATTATCTTGCTTTCTTCTTAAGTTTAATAAATTGATGTGAAAGAACATGTAATCACCTTTTATAAGGTTTTATTAAACTTAAGACGACCAACTGGTGCATAAACAAATTCAGTGGCAACAGTAACATCTGACTAGAAAGTGTCAGGGAAAATATACAAATAAGGCAACTTTAAAGCTGGATTAAGACATGTCAAAGAGATCACACAAATAAATTATATCAATGTGATTTAAAAACAGTGTCACCACAGTTTGATCTGTTCTGTTAGAAAGCATAAATGCGCAGGGAAATCCTTGTCTCAGGTCATCGAGTACGAGTGCTGTAACCAACTCAAAACCATAACTATTCAAACCATGCGTACTATCCATACACAAACAGTCGTTTCCATACTTCTCCAGCATACCTCTCTGCGCGTCGTTCATAAGCAATAAGACGAAATCATCTCTATTAAGTCCTGTGTATTCTCCGCCTTGTGGCTTATAGAATAGCATACAAGAATTGTCAGAGTCCTGCATGGCATGCACTCACGCATTCACACTTGTTCCGTCGTCCTGATGTCGCATTATATTGCAGTTTAGATTGAAACTCCTTTCAATATTCTGTAAATCCTTTTGAGAAAGTAAGTGCAGTCTTTCTAGTTGGTCACATATGGAACTTCGAACTTCATCTAAAATTGTGCTCATAGGAATACGGACAGCAATTTTTGATGCAATTTGTTCTCGTTCTTGCCGTGTCAAACGTAAATGGCCTAATTTACAGTGATGACCTACGTGTGTAGTTACGTAATTTACCGTGCACACGCCACCTTCTGTCATTCTCATCTGAATGCTAGCTGGGCAATAACCATTTATTTTGCAGTTACCTTGGGTTTTTAGGTGTCTTTCTCCTTTAGACTTCGAACTGTAATTACCAGAACGATGGCAGTGGTAAGTGTATGTTTTTATTCCTTCCTTGGAACTTTTCACACCTCTGGGTCTCACAAATGAAGCTTTTGTATCTTTTTCTACCGATTCCTTCCAACATGTGAAGTCTGTGAAAGACGGGAACTGCTTTTCTTCATACCTCAACTTAATATCATGTTGATTTTCAAAATGCGCAATAATATCTGCCCTCACAGAACATGAAAAATCACACATACTGCATTTAATACTTTTATTGGGACCTGAAAAATTGTCTGAATGGTATTGCTTTTGATGACGACGAAGATTTGACAGGTGATGAAAGCGTTTGTCACATAATTCACACAGGTAGCTAACTTCCCCATTCTCTCTCCTACATTTAGGCGCCAAGTCATTTACCTGTGAGGGGGTGGCACTTTTTTACATGTGATCGCAAGCTCTTCTGTAGTTCGTATTCACGACCACAAACACTACAAACGAACATAATTACTGTCGTTAATTAGAAAACAAGTGATAGAACACATGTAACATACACAAACACAGAAAGACAATAATACGAAAGTTTCCGAGACCTGGCACTATTACTTTCCTTGATTAGAACACAAATGGTAAAACCAAATAGCTTGTAAAATACATATAAACACACCCGCGGGAAGAAAACCATACATGAATGGTAATACGAACGTTTCCGAGGGCTAGCACAGTCCACACGAACTTTTCAGAAAAGCCTGTTCGCGCGGGAAGAGAGCTATACATGAATAGTCATACGAAAGTTTCCGAGAGTTGGCACAGTCCACACGAACTTTTCCGAAGCCTGTGTGCACGCGCAACACGTTCATGCAGACTTGATCAGTGCTGTCTCTAGGCGCAAGTGCCCCTATTCAGCATAGGTGATTCCGCTAGTCCTTCTTCCCAAATGTATCCCTTCGACCCAAAAATCTCACGCTCCAGGACACTGCGCTTGAGGCGATAGAGATGGGATTTCTCGCTCTAGTCTGAGGGAAAACCAGCCCTGGAGGGTAAACGAATTAAGAAAGAAAATTTTAAGAAACGATATTTCTACTTCCGTACGAAGAATTGCGGAAACCGAAAACAAGATGTAAGCCCATAATGCGAGTGTAAATTATGTCTGAGGTCGTTATCAGCTGTGCGTGTTCTGTGAGTAAGAAGTGAGTGGTCAACATTCCTAAAAAGAGATCGTATATTCAGCTTGACTGCCTTTCGATGTAATGAGTCCTTCTTAGTTCTAACTGGTAGTCGTAAGCTATAGGCTATTTACGGAATACAACAGCTAAGCTCACTCTACTCTATACTGAATATTTGTTATTGAACTATAAGCTAGCTTCGATGGATGATAAAAATATTTGTGAACTGTAATAATAAGCAAATTGACAAAGTCGTGGACCAACGCATGAAAATACCCCCCCCAAACCCCATGGCACTACAGCCCTTGAAGGGCCTTGGCCCATTAAACGACCGCTGCTCAGCCCGAAGGCCTGCAGATTACGAGGTGTCGTATGGTCAGCGCGACGAAACCCCTCGGCCGTTATTCTTGGCTTTCTAGACAGGGGCCGCTATCTCACCGTCAGATAGCTCCTCAATTCTAATCACGTAGGCTGAGTGGACCTCGAACCAGCCCTCAGGTCCAGGTAAAAGTCCCTAACCTGGCCGGGAATCGACCCCGAGGCCTCCGGGTAAGACGCAAGCACGCTACCCATACACCATGGGGCTGGTAACGCATGAAAATAACAGCTCTCAAATAACCTGACTCGGTATAGAAAAGCAATCCAACAACTTTACATTCGTACCATGTCTGTGTAATGTCCATTCTTACAAATGTCACATTATAGTCTACCATTCATTGAGAAAAAATGTCATTGAATAATATTTTCTACTTGTTAAGGACAGCCTGAAAACGTTCATTACCATGAAGTCATACTTCAAAGGAAATCAATCATTTTAAACAGATAGAAGTAAAATAGGAGAATGATTAAAATTTTTAAAAAGTAACATAATCCCGTTTGAACACCTCGTAAAATTTACGCACGTCAGTAATACTGCAAGTAGCCACAATATGATGCTATTACTCGTACTATGGGATTCATCTCTTGTGTTTGCTTGAGTGTGCCTGCGAGTGAATCAATTAAAATTCCCATCACATTGTTAAAATTCTCCTAATGTATCTGATTTTTTCCACATGTCTGATATTTATAACCAAACTAAGCTTCTCGTTCCCATTATAAAACTAAACAGAAACAGTAATTGGTGTAATATATCAGTTGTTCTCCCACTTTCTTAGACAATAATTCGCCCTGAAAATCCACCTTTCCTTTTAGGTGGGCCATGTAATTCACACATAATTATTATTATACTATATGGCTTTAGACCGAATAGATCAACAATAGACTTGATATTTACAGTGCGAACGATAATGGAAAAACATCTGAAAAGGAACAAGGAAATCATCTTCGTATTTTTGGATTTGGAGAAAGCTTATGATACAGTTCAGAGAAAACATGTATGGGAATGCCTACTGAAAAGGAATGTACCAAAATCATTAATAAACAAGATAAAAATGTTGTATTATGAGAGTAAAAGCAGTGTACAAGTGGGGAGTGGTGACTCTGAAACATTTTATACAAAAAAAAAAGTCTCAAGCAAGAAAGTGCACTGTCGCCATTATTGTTTATTATATTAATGGATGAAATCATAAAACGTATAAAACAGAGTATCAGTAGTGATAAAGTGAATGCTTTGGTATTTGGAATGATGTGGTGATTTGGGGGAAAGGAGAAATGGAAGTACAAAGGAGACTGGACATTTGGAATGAAAATCTGAAGGAGTTTGGAATGGTAATTAGTAAAAAGAAAATTGTAGTCATGCACTGTGGAAAAGAGAAGCCAAGTGAACATAGACGGAAAACGGTTAGATAATGAAGAACCTGTTTACATATCTGAGTAATGGAAGTAATGAAATCAATCCTGCAATTAACAACAGACTAAGTAAAGGTACAACATTTTATGATCAAGTCAGAGAGCTTTCATGGGATGACAAAGTACCCAAGAGAACGAAATTAACATTATATAAACAGTATTTCATACCATTTGTAACATACGGACTAGAAACACTGGTAACTAATAAGAGACAATATAGTAAGATCCAAGCAGTAGAAATGAAATTTTTAAGAAGATCGGTTAAAAAGACAAGAAGAGATAGAATTCAAAATATTAAAATCAGAGAAGAGATAGATATAGAACCCTTAGTACAGAACATAATTTACAGAAAGCAAGACTGAGATG
This sequence comes from Anabrus simplex, assembly GCF_040414725.1. Taxonomy (NCBI): domain Eukaryota; kingdom Metazoa; phylum Arthropoda; class Insecta; order Orthoptera; family Tettigoniidae; genus Anabrus; species Anabrus simplex. Next base: position 132,455,330 of record NC_090265.1, on the reverse strand, counting down.
GTTCGGGCGTGTAAAAAAATGAGAAAAGAACGGGTAGCAAGAAGGGAATTGGAAAGAGACCAGTTGGAAGACCGAGAAGAAGGTGGATGGATCAGATTTGGAAGAACGTTAGAGAAGCTGGATTGGATGTGGCGGAAGTAATGGAACAGGAAAAGTGGAAGGACAGAAAGGAGTGGAGGAGGCCTGTTAACCACACCCGGGCGACTGGAGTGGGACATTGATGATGATTATACTATTAACAAAAATGAATCACTATTAATATTCGTGCTGCTACAATGGGCACAAACAATTACTAACTGCTGAACTAGTGGAGCACTCCAGCAGTCCCGACAATACCTACCATAATACTCAAATTTACTAGCAGATTGCATTATTCAAATCTGAAATGTGAAATATTTTTGTACATATTCGTTCAAAATATACTGCAAACTTAAAACAATTATAACATCTATTGTTGAGTGACTACCACATTGTCACGGACATACAGTAGTCTATACGAAAGGAAAGTATGGCTCCCAGTTTAAGAGGGCAGTTCATTTGTTCAAACATTTAAAAGAATCAGTAAAATATTTTATGTAACTAGGAAGAGACGATGTTAAAATTCCCACGTTTTCTGGACATTCTTAATGTTTCCCTTTTGCCCACGGTTCCACAATCAAGTCCATTTTTTCCCTCGTTCGTGGGAAATTTCCTTCAAGCTGGCAACACTGGAGAGAACTCAAGGGACAGTTATAGATGGTCAATTCGTTTCTCAATCCAGTTACACAAACAATTAGAAGGTATCAACACAGGATCAACAGTGGGTAGTTCAAAGCTTATTTATTAACAATAATATAAATCTTATTCTAAAACCTTTTCGTTCGAGTAGAGTAGGCTAAACTTTTTTGTGAGAATGTAGCAATCTTAATGACTTAGTGTAACACTCGTTCCTGTAGTCCAGCAATTCCTTTCTTGGAAGTATTCTCCAGGTCACGTTTGATCCTGCGCCGCCTCCTAGGATCACTCTTGCGATATTGCTGATATGTTCTGAAGTCAATGACATACAACGTACCACAGATCATGAGTTCACAGCTGGGCTCTCCGAGCTTGTAGGCCTCTTCTAGATCCATGTTCGTACGCTCATCGTACATCCACCAACCATTGCTACCCTGGTAGAACCACCAGAACTTATCGTTACTGTCCACAATCTCCTTTTGTGGCACAGAATTATCAGCAAGTTGCGGATTTTTAAAGTAGTCTTTTGGAATATCACGGCGACAAAGAGCACATTTATTGCTTTGGTTAGCCAGGCCTTTCAAACACAGGAAGCAAAATATGTGGCCACATGGTAACTGAGCAGGATACACCCAAGTCTGGAAGCAAATGGCACATTCCTCAAGCACTTCTTTTGTAGACAGTGATTCATTATCTTTACTTTGAACAGCTTGTACATCAACTTCTCCACCCGTCCCTGACTGTACTTCACTTTCAGCCATTGCCTAAATTTCTGTCTCACGTAAGATTCTAGCTTATAATATACGTTCACAAAGTTCACTTGCAAAAATTATCAACAACAAAATGTACAAGCACGTTGTGTGAAAATGCACAGTTCGATTGATATCTCCACAACACTTACAAAAAATTTTACTAAACTCTTAAGAAAATGAAAATAAATAATCTTCTCCAGGAAGCATTCAGTTTCTCTTTTAGTTTGTTTACTAGCAGATCTGGAGTCGATATGCACAACACTTGAATATTGATAAACCAGCAGTGTTGCCAACTTGAAAAATAAAATCCACAGTTCTAGTTCTAGCCCTTCAGGCATGCAACTCAGTGTTGAAAACATCCTAGGGGTATGAGCTACGTATTTTAGGTAAATAAAATATAATACAGTATGAGAATATACTCTTTATTCATTCCTTAATCATCGTTATCCGGTCGATTAGATTATCAGTTTGCCTTTTTCTACCACTACGAGCGCTAAAGTGAGTCAATGCATTGTTTCACTTAAGCACCGCTACGAGCGCTAATGTGAGTCAATGCATTGCTTCACTTAAGCACTGCTAAGAGCGCTTATTATTATTATTATTATTATTATTATTATTATTATTATTATTATTATTAGTAGTAGTAGTAGTAGTAGTAGTAGTATTAGCGTATGGTAACGTACACAAAACAATACAAAGATTAAATATACAGCACAAAATATTATATACATAATTACAAGATAAACACATAACACTGAAAACAATCGTGCAAGCAAAAGGGTTCAAAGAGTTAGATCTAAGTTCTCTAGCCATTGTATGGCCTCAGAAGAAGCCACCACAAAGTCCTGGCTGGATCCAGCGAATGCCCTTCCAATGCATTGGTGACAATATGGTTGATGGTCTGCTTAACTGCACCACAGTCACAGGCTGGAGATGATCTCATACCCCATTTAAACAACATTGAACCACATCTCCCGTGATTAGTACGTACTCTGTTGAGGGCTACCCATGTCTTGCGGGGCAAATCAAACCCAGCTGGAAGATTCTTATAATTGAACAGTGTCTGCCAATGAATCGGAGCTACGCTGTTCCACTCTTGTTGCCAATCAGTTTTTTTTTGGATTGAAATCCCTCCTAACAAGGTCCTGTGCAGTTTGAATAGGAGGGGATCTTTATTTGAGGCGACTGAATCTGACGTTAACATCTTTATGGATAGGGAGATCAGGATTGGTTAATATCTTATTGTATTCTCTATACAAGTTGTTCAATCTTCTAATTCTAGGAGGTTCTATGTGGCTGAGCACTGGCAACCAGAAAAGAGGAGTAGATTTTACTGTGTCACTTATGACACGCATTGTTTCATTCAAGACCGAGTCCACCTTTTTAGTATGAGAGCTGTTGATCCAAACTGAAGAACAGTACTCAGCTGTGGAAAGCACCAACGCCATAGCTGAAGTACGCAAAGTAGATGCAGAAGCTCCCCATGTGGAGCCAGCAAGCTTGTGGATGATGTTGTTGCGTGACCTTAATTTGGCTGTTAGGTTGGTTAGATGTTTCCTGGATGATAGCGTTCGGTCGAGAGCAACTCCAAGATGTTTGTGGTTGGCATTGTGAGGGAGAAGACTTCCATTAAGTGACACTTTCAAGGTGATATTCGCTTGTCGGTTATTTAAATGGAAGAAGCAGGTTTCCGTTTTACTAGGGCTAATGTGAGTCAATGCAGAGTTTAATTTATAATCCAGTATAACTACATTAGGTGAGAACATGTTTCAAAAATCAATTGAGGGTATTGAACCAAGGAACGCATTACAGAAAGAATTATGTAAATAAGTTAATTTGGCTGGGATTTGAATAAAAAAGAAAACGCGTATCGTAAAGAAACAAGCGATTTTGGGCTTTTTTTTTCGGAACTGCATATAGGCCGAAATTGATTTTCGAATTTTTTTTTAGTTTGGTAGAGCTATCCAAGAATTAAAATTTGAAACCTTCTCGGGCCCTTTATCCCTTCATGTTTCGGCACTTGCTAATATTATGTTTTTCGTAGTTTGGGGACCGCTAATTTGTCTATTAAGAAATGTTTTCAACATTAGAAATCCCCAAACTGCCGCTCAAATTCGACAAACCCTTTTATCATCAACTGTGAAAAATTTATGTTTGTATAGTTTCATACGGTATCTATGACAGATGTTTGATCAAAAAGGATTTGATGGTCATTTGTAAGACGAAACTGTTCAACACTTTACAAAGGCGATGTCTATAATTGCAAAGCAGATCATGGCTGCCATTTTTTGTCTCACATATAGATCTGCATGTCCCAGGACCTAAACCTGGTCCCTTTACATGTATGTATCTGATGTTTTTTTAAATTAAGGTAAGTTTCTTCTGACCTTAAAGATATTCTGTACCGGGGAGAAATCGTATCCGGTCATCTATTAAATAATCGATCGGAATGAAAAACCCCTCATTTAACACGCATCAGTTTTATCTTTTATACATTATGCACGGTCCTCGGGTTTTACGCCCAGTAGGCAAATTTGTAATTTGGAAAAGTCTTCCAATCATGTTGATGCCGCGATCTTGAGGACCGGCAGGGATACGACCTAATACACCTAGAGCTGTTCTGTCTATGAACCTGCGCATTGTCGGTATTGGTAGTGAGGTATGTAGTCTTTGTAGATTCGTGAATCGTGAAGAGTTGGTCATAATGGATATGTCCCTGTTTCGCACGACCTGTAGTGCTCTAATATATGTCTTGGGGATATATACCCAGTCTTCGCAACCGAACATTAAGACAGGCCTAATGCAGGCTAGGTACATCCTCTTTTTGAGTTGAACAGGTAGATGCCTGTCCCTCAAGTGAGGGTACCGTCGATTGATAGGTCCTTACAATCTACCACCTTGCAATTTACAATGACTGGTCTTAAACGACCTCAGATGCACTTCGATATCAGCAACAGCTGCGACCATTCCAGCGGTCTTCTTCATTCTACATTCGTTCCTTTTAACGTACTAACATTTTTAAAATACACCCACACACTTTGCCTACTCATTTAGTTGTATTGCGTACGTTTACGCTTTCCATCATAAAGGTTTCCATGAGCCCTCCATGTGCGTTCTGTGCGGTAAACAGTGTAATCTATATCATTTCTTCTTCTTCTTCTTCCAGGAATTGTGCAAAAAGAGTAATGCCATTAATGGAATACAGCAAGAAATAAATTTTGCACATTTGTACGCTATTCTGTTATTTTAAAATATCTTTCTCCTTGACTCTGGAGGTCCTAGAATGAACTACCAGGATCGACTATAATATCTCAGAACTTAATACACATAGAAATTCGCACGAATGTCCAGACAGTTTATTTACTCTTTGCTGTACTGACCGAGAGCTTTTTCTCTTTCCGAGCATATGGGAAAATTGTATCGTTTGCAGCTTTTGCAACACAGTTTAAATACACACTATTTACCAGGTTCAAGGTAACTCGTTTTCACACAGAGTTTGTGATGGAAACCATGTATGGCGAGTATTGTGTATTGCTTGATTTGGGCCTGTCCAGTTTCGGTTTGTCGGCGTCTCTCCTTTCTTCTCTGGAGTAGTTCTGTAACTTGGGGGCGTAAATGGCAGTTGTAGGCTGAGTCCCAAATCGTCCATGAAGAAGCTTTCCTTAGCCAGGGCATATGCCGATCTAGGGGGATATCGTCAAATCTACCACCATCGTCTACCAAAGTCTGAAGTCATCAAAAGTAGATAAAATCTCGTTCGCAGGACATGGCAAAATTCAATTCTTCTCATTAGACTTTGTTTTTTTAACAATTTGCTTTACGTCACACCGACTCAGATAGGTCTTATGGCGACGATGGGATAGGAAAGGCTAGAAGTGAGAGGGAAGGGGCCGTGTTGTGTACGTAAAACGAAAAAAAAAGGTCACTTAATAAAACTCTCAAAAAATGAATAAAAATGACTCACTTTCACGGACTTCTCCGGAACTCTTGGTATTATGGAAAATTAGCGGCCTTTCCTATTCTCTCAGCACCACGCGGCTGCCTCTATGTGTCGTTGGTCCGCCGCCTGCAACCCGAAGTCATCTTGATACCCGCACGCAGAACCTAGAATACTCATCACTCATCAACAGGGAACGGATTTATATGTAAATACATATCTCTTTAGGAATCTAAAATTAATTATATTTTGCATTATCTTCACGATGTAAGAAATTTCATTTTTCTGTATTGAACCAAGAATGACAATAAATAAACTTGATATTTCCACCTATTCAATACAATTTTAATGCTGTTATACAATTACAACATATTAAATTTCACAGGACTAGTTTCGACGCGGATTTGCGTCATCTTCAGCTTTTTCAGAAAATAGGCAACCTTAAAATTCATGACATGTCTTAAAATGTTTGGCATGAAATCCAGTTAAATCTATAATTAAAACCTTAACTCATTAAAAACTATTATAACAAGTAAAAGACTTGCTAGTCAGTCGTATGATAAAAGTTCATTGGTTAAATGATATTCTTATGATCAAGCAGTTGTGGAGTCCTTAAATTTGTTGGGCGATAGATAAAATATTGTGTTCCATTTCACTACAACTTGTATACTGCTGAAAACATCTCGAAAAACGTGAAGGTTGGTCATATGGAATTTTCTGCATAAAATCTTCTATGTCTTAGGCCTATGAGGTGGAAACATTAAAGTAGTTTCTTGTGATGTTTGTGAAACCAATGTTTCCTGGTTCAATGCGGAATCTCAAAATGCCGTGAGACGATGCTATTGCTAGCCGCGCTCAGTGAACAATCAATATATTCCACATTTCGGCTAAAAAGTATTAAATTATATTAAATTAGCAGTCCTCTCAACAATGGAGAAATAAATTAAAAATCTATTTTCGAAAAATTAATAATTTAACTGGTGTGCAGGTCATTATCACGCCTGTCCACGTCTGGGCTGAAAAAATAAGCTGATAGGCGGTGCGAAGGAAGAGAGAGGTTGAGTCCGGAAGTAGTGGAGATCAGCCGGTCAGTACCGTGACTATCTGAATCACACTTACAGCACTGATAAGCTGCAATACATAACATCGACTGTGTCTGTGCCATGATTTCGTAACTAGGGAAATCGCATTCATCGACGATGTGCTAGTGGTTTCCGGATTAGTTCGTAATTCGGGCATTCCCTTTGATTGCTTCATAACTCCATCTAGTTCACTACCAGTCATTCACAGTTTGAATTAGCAGTAAGACAGATCATAGTGTTCTTGTACGTTCAGTGTGTGCAGTTGTATATTGATATTCATTGGAGACATTAACGTTGTTACAATATGCCTAAAGTAGCTCAGTCAACCAGTTTAAAACTGAAAAATTACGTATCAGAATTTAAAGAAGATGGTTTATCAACTGACAGTAAGATATTATTTTGTAATTTGTGTCATTGTACAGTGATATCTACTCAAAGGTTCCTTGTGCAACAGCAGTTTCAACCAGTAAACACCAGGCTAACAAACAACGAGATTCCAAGCAGAGACAGTTGTTTCTGACACAACCAGCAACTTCCAGTGTAACGTCCGAGTTCAACACCGATCTCTGCCGTGCTCTCATCTCTGCTGACATACCTCTCTAAACTGAATAATCAGTGCTTCATGGAAATCCTCGTGAAATGTACTAAACGATCCATCCCGGATGAGTCAACGTTCAGAAAAACGTACGGTTCAGCCATATAAGATGAAACTGTTCGGAAGATAAGGCAAGAGATTATAGACGGTCCAATTTGGGTTTCCATTGATGAGACAACAGACAAAGAAGGCAGGCTAATTGGCAACGTAATCATTGGTTTATTAAGCGAAGATTATTGTAAACGGATTCTTTTACACTGCGATGTTCTAGAAAAGTGCGATAACAAAACTAGCAAAACTGTTCAGTGAGCCTATGGGTATCCTCTGGCCACAGGGCGTTAAGTATAACAAAGTACTGTACTACATTTTATTAGCGATGCCGCACCTTATGATAAAAGCCGGAGAAGCATTATGTGCTGTATATACTAAGATGACTCATTTAACATGTGTAGCACATGCTTTTCATCGCGTGGCGGAAGTGGTAAGAGGTAGTTATCCCAAAGTAGATTTATTGATTTCCTACATACATACATACATTATCATTATAGACTGTTATGCCTCTCAGCGTTCAGTCTGCAAGCCTCTGAGAATTTACTAAACGTCGCCACAATCCTCGATTTGCAACTAGTGTTGTGGCCTCATTTAGTTCTATACCTCTTATCTTTAAATCGTTAGAAACCGAGTCTAACCATCGTCGTCTTGGTCTCCATCTACTTCTCCATAACAGAGTCCATTATTCTCCTAGGTAACCTATCCTCCTCCATTCGCCTCACATGACCCCACCACCGAAGCCGGTTTATGCGTACAGCATCATCCATTGAGTTCATTCCTAAATTAGCCTTTATCTCCTCATTCCGAGTACCCTCCTGCCATTGTTCCCACCTGTTTGTACCAGCAATCATTCTCGCTACTTTCATGTCTGTTACTTCTAACTTATGAATAAGATATCCTGAGTCCACCCAGCTTTTGCTCCCGTAAAGCAAAGTTGGTCTGAAAACAGACCGATGAAAAGATAGTTTCGTTTGGGAGCTGACTTCCTTCTTACAGAATACTGCTGATCGCAACTGCGAGCTCACTGCATTAGCTTTACTACACCTTGATTCAATCTCACTTACTATATTACCATCCTGCGAGAACACACAACCTAAATACTTGAAATTATCGACCTGTTCTAGCTTTGTATCACCAATCTGACATTCAATTCTGTTGAATTTCTTACCTACTGACATCAATTTAGTCTTGGAGAGGCTAATTATCATACCATACTCATTGCACCTATTTTCAAGTTCCAAGATATTAGACTGCAGGCTTTCGGCACAATCTGCCATTAAGACCAAGTCGTCAGCATAGGCCAAACTGCTTACTACATTTCCACCTAACTGAATCCCTCCCTGCCATTTTATACCTTTCAGCAGATGATCCATGTAAACTACGAACAGCAAAGGTGAAAGATTACAGCCTTGTCTATCTCCTGTAAGTACCCTGAACCAAGAACTCATTCTACCATCAATTCTCACTGAAGCCCAATTGTCAACATAAATGCCTTTGATTGATTTTAATAATCTACATTTAATTCCATAGTCCCCCAGTATGGCGAACATCTTTTCCCTCGGTACCCTGTCATATGCTTTCTCTAGATCTAAGAAACATAAACACAACTGCCTATTCCTCTCGTAGCATTTTTCAATTACCTGGCGCATACTGAAAATCTGATCCTGACAGCCTCTCTGTGGTCTGAAACCACACTGGTTTTCATCCAACTTCCTCTCAACGACTGATCGCACCCTCCCTTCCAAGATGCCAGTGAATACTTTGCCTGGTATAGTAATTAATGGGATACCTCGATAGTTGTTGCAATCCTTTCTGTTCCCTTGCTTATAGGTAGGTGCAATTACTGCTTTTGTCCAATCTGAAGGTACTTTACCAACACTCCACGCTAATTTTACTACTCTATGAGGCCATTTCATCCCTGCCTTCCCACTGTACTTCACCATTTCAGGTCTAATTTCATCTATTCCTGCTGCCTTATGACAATGGAGTTTATTTAGTATCCTTTCCACTTCCTCAAGCATAATTTCACCAACATCCTTTTCCTCCTCCCCATGAGCTGTTTGCAACACCACCATGATGATTTCCTTTTACATTGAGAAGATGTTCAAAATATTCCCTCCACCTCTCCAGTGATTCCCTAGGACCTGAATTACTCAAAACACTGTTCATTTCCTTTTTCCCTCCCTTCCTAAGATTCTTTATTACTGTCGAGAAAGGTTTCCCTGCTGCTTGACCTAGCCTTTCCAGGTTCTTACCAAAATCTTCCCATGACTTCTTTTTGGATTCAACAACTGTTTGTTTCGCTCTGTTTCTTTCATCTACGTACCAATCCCTGTCTGCCTTGGTCCTTGTTTGGAGCCATTTCTGATAAGCCTTCTTTTTACGTTTACAGGCTGCTCTCACTTCATTATTCCACCAAGATGTTCGCCTTTTCCCATCTTTACACACAGTTGTTCCTAGGCATTCCCTTGCTGTTTCTACTACAGCATCCCTGTATGCCACCCATTCACTTTCTATATCCTGAACCTGCTTACTGTCTACTGTTCGAAACTTCTCACTAATCATATCCATGTACTTCTGTCTAATTTCCTCGTTCTGGAGATTTTCTACCCTTATTGGTTTGCAGACAGATTTTACTTTCTCTACCCTAGGCCTAGAGATACTTAGTTCACTACAGATCATATAGTGGTCTGTATCATCGAAAAATCCGCGAAAAACTCGTACATTCCTAACAGATTTCCTGAATTCGAAGTCTGTTAAGATATAGTCTATTATGGATCTGGTACCCCTAGCCTCCCATGTGTAGCGGTGAATAGCCTTATGCTTGAAGAATGTATTCGTAACAGCTAAACCCATACTAGCACAGAAGTCGAGCAAATGCTTCCCATTCCCATTAGCTTCCATATCTTCCCCACATTTACCAATCACCCTTTTGTATCCTTCAGTTCTATTCCCAACTCTCGCATTGAAATCGCCCATTAGCACTATTCTATCCTTGCTGTTGACCTGACCACGATGTCAATCAATGCTTCATAAAACTTGTCAACTTCATCCTCATCTGCACCCTCACATGGTGAATACACGGACACAATTCTTGTCCTAATTCCTCCCACTGACAAATCTACCCACATCATTCGCTCATTTACGTGCCTAACAGAAACTATGTTGCATGCAATGGTATTCCTGATAAAGAGCCCTACCCCAGACTCTGCCCTTCCCTTTCTAACACCCGACAAGTACACTTTATAATCTCCTATCTCTTCCTCATTATCTCCCCTTACCCGAATATCACTTACTCCTAGCACATCCAGATGCATCCTCTTTGCTGACTCAGCCAGTTCTACCTTCTTTCTTCCATAAGCCCCATTAATATTGATAGCTCCCCATCGAATTCCATTTCGTTCGCCAAGTTGTTTCCAAGGAGTCCCTCGCCTGTCAAATGGGAGTGGGGGAAAAAAGTTTTTCTCAAAGCCCACAGAAGAGTTCATCTTTTGAAAGAAATGTACCCAGAGATTCCATTGCCGCCTAAATAGGTGGGATACGTGGCTGCAAGCGGTTGAATATTATGTTGAATATATAGACTGTATTAAGAACGTTCTTCATGCCATGGACTCTGAAGATGCAGCCTCAATTGAAGCCACGAAAACAGTTGTCTGCGATACAAGTGTGAGAAATGACTTATGTTACATTCAGCATAATTTTTCATGCATCGCAAAAACACAGAAAAGGCTCCAAAACTCGCATCTCTCACTTTCTGAAAGCTGTGAAATTGTGAATAAAACTGTGGAACAACTAAATCTTGGTACAGGTAATTTTGCAGATGTAGCAAACATAAAGATGGCCAGTGTACTTTCAAAGAACCCTGGATATGAAGAAATGACAAAGGTTGCTGCAATGCTGCGTGGAGATTTAAGTGTAAAATAACATTGGATTTAACCGTGGTAGATATTGTGAAGTTGAATTATGCCCCCATTACCTCTTCCGATGTTGAACGCAGTTTCAATCAATATAAATCTGTCCTTAGAGATAATGGGAGAAGATTCACTTTCCAGCACTTAAAAGAACATTTTGTAATCCATTGTTTTGGTAACAGAGAATAAAAGATTGTGTGTTCTTCAAATATATTAAAATGAGAAGTGCAACATTATGTTGCATATAGATCTACTTTGTTTAGCTTCTTTGAACTTTGATATTAAATAGAAATTAATGTTATATGTGTAATTTTAAGTCCATATAGAATTCCATATTTCAATAAAAATAACTAAATATATATGTACATATTTCAGTAATTATTAGTACATATAAATCCGTTCCCTGCTCATCACTGTATTTGGAGATATTTCCTAACCACAAATCTTGGTTCGATATGTTTAACGATTTGGTCTTTGACATAAATTTTCCCAGAGCATATTCTCTATCTCGCTATCTCTGTCTCCCATAGAGTTTTATATGTTTGGCCCCGCGGTGTAGGTGACAACGCGTCCGCCTGTCACCCGGCGCCCCCCGGTTCGATTTCCGGCCGGGTCAGGGTTTTGTAATTGTACATGATTAATATCCCTGGCCTGGGGACTGGGTGTTTGTGTCGTCCTCAATGTTCCTTTTCTCACATTCACATTCACCCTACACTTCCGCAATTCCACTTACACACAGTTTCCTATCATATGGTGAAAGTAGTGACAAAAGATCTGCAGAGGTCGACGCCACGAACAAATGTCATTAAATAAAGAGCTTTATATTCAGGGAATTAAACTTTTTTAATCAACAACCTAGTATGCAGCCTAGAATTGGGAATTGTTACAGCCGTTACAGCACAAAAATATACACGACATAGGCCTACTTTAACATAAACACCGAGCGAGTTGGCCGTGCGGTTAGGGGTGCGCAGCTGTGAACTTGCATTCGGGATATAATGGGTTCAAATCCCACTGTCAGAAGCACTGAAGACGGTTTTCCATGGTTTCCTATTTACACAAAATTCTGGGGCTGTACCTTAATTAAGGCCACGGCCGCTTTATTTCCACTCCTAACTCTTACCTATCCCATGGTCGCCATAAGACCTATCTGTGTCGGTGCGACGTAAAGCAACCTGTAAAAAGTAAATTAACACATACATTTCTATCACTACACAATGACGAATAGAATTCCTAATAAGATCACTCACCGAATTCAAGCGCGCTCCCGCAGAGCGGCGCTAGTGGGGGAAATCACAACGCTTCACGGTCAGCTGTTTTAGTAGAGGTTACACCACAGTCTAATACAGTCGCGAAGCTCTGATATTTTTCATCCGAGGCGACTACAGCGCTCCAAGCGGCGAGATAGAGGAAACGCTGTACGTTCACGGACTACCACTACAGTCTAAAATGGTCAAATAAGAAATACATTTATTTCTGCTTCCCCCATTTGGAGGTTGCCAGAAAGACAAAGCTTACATGAACATTTGATTAATAACTACAAGGGTCGTTTATAATATGTCCAGTATATTATATTAAAGCCTACTTAATACATTAATTAAAAATGTGTATCAGTCAATAATTTTGAAATCCATGAGGGATTCCTCATAGGACAAAAACGTAGCTAAGAGTATAGATGATTTTTGATTATTGCTATCCATCCTTTCGGAGCTGCTCCAGATTTAGCTTCCTTATTTCCCCTCCACGTCCCATCCCGTAATACCAGAATGAAGACCCTATTCCATACTCCTTACTCCCGGCTTTCTCTCACCCAAAGGTCCCTTTCGGTACGTATTCCAGCAATGTTTAATACATTATCTATCAACAGCAACCTAGATCTCTTCGTAACGTTTCCTTCCTTCTGTCATGATATTTATCATATAACTTAATTTTCCTTCTTGTTCTTTCCCGTTCTGCTCCTGTATTTACTGTAAATGTACTTTTCTTTGTTAATAACGTTGTTTATGTAAATATGTATTATATATGATTGTACAGTTTTTATTGTGTATATTCGTGTCCTTTGTAAGTATTTATATATCTTTCATTTTAGATTCATATCTATTGTACATAGCTCAGATCGTTGTAATTCGGCGTTATGCTGTTGCTGATCCTGAATAAATAAATAAATAAATAAATAAATAAATAAATAAATAAATAAATAAATAAATAAATAAATAAATAAATAAATAAATACATTTCTTACAAAAGTTGTGAAATGTGTGAGTGATGGTGCCTCGTGCTCCTATCATCAATCCTAATACATCTATGGAGTCCAGTGCTATTTCTCGGCATAGTATGGCGTTGTAGGTTCATATATATCACATGTCTCCTTGTGTACATCACGTGGTTGACTGGATGATGCTTCAGTTCTGATTGTGGGATCTATTATGAACCCTTTACTTGGGCCCGGTGGTATAGCAATCATGTCAATCCGCCGGCTTGACCCTGTCTGTGACAATCCATGTACCTCCTCGTAGACTGTACAATGCTTTTCTCTCAGGGCTTCAGCTATCATAGATCTTATACGATGATATCGTGAATTCCGTAGGGTGTCATTAAATGGGCAGGAACCCAAGACGTGACCAAGTGTTTCAATCTCACTGTCCTGACAAGGTTGTTGTAATCGTTATAAAATACTGGAGGAGGTCAAACAATTTATTTCGATGAGGAATTTGAGGATAATATCGAAATATTTATTCAATTTTAAGGAGTTATTTTTACCGCGGACTATAACATAATATCGCTTCTAGAGGGCAACCGGTTGGAAATAGGTATATACCATCGCGGACTTTTTTGTAGAGGTTTCTATGCTCTACAATTCGTACACTTACACTTGGGGTCTATCGTTGAATGGTTCACGCAGCGTGAGCCAAGAAAGCAAGTGACCGACCTACCGACCGTCCGACATTTTTGTCTCTTTCTTCGTATTTACTGTATATCGGATCACGGATACTGTATTATTTCACGAGCTTCGAAATGTATTCAGGAATATACGTTATTAGCACATAATAATGTTAATGTTATTGGTTTTACGTCCCACTAACTACGTATTTGATCATCTTCACCACCAGACTGAGACAGGATCGAACCTGCGAAGTTGGGCTAAGAAGGCCAGCGTTCTACCATCTGAGTTGCTACTCAACCCGGTGCACATAACAATAATTATAGAAAATGTAATTGTTATTCATGTCATTTATATCTGACACCTTTTTACCGTACGAGCTGTAATAATTGAGATATTCAAGAGTTTATTACAAAGTGTATCAACAGCCAAGCATTGCTGAGGAGGGAGTATTGTTATGCCATCACAGTAGCAAACTAATTGGCTATGCTGGTTGTTGTCGTGATTGTCTTTATGATATGCAAAATAATAATAATGTTATTTGTGTTACGTCTCACTAACAACATTTACGGTTTTCTGAGACTCGAGGTGTCGTAATTTTGCCCCACGGGAGTTCTTTTACGTGCCGACAATTTATAGCACCACACGCGTTTCCATAATATGTTGACTGCATATTAATCAGTACAGTGGTTCTACTTTAGATACTGACAACACGAACACTGTTAACGTAGTGAACCACTATAATTATTATGTGCTAATAATTTATATTTCTGATATATTTCTGAATATATTTCGAAGCTTGTGAAATAATAATCTCTGATCCGATATACAGTAAATACGAAGAAAGAGACAAAAAGGTCGGTCGGTCACTTGCTTTCTTGGCTTACGCTGCCTGAACCGTCAACGATAGACCCCAAGTGTAAGCGTACGAATTGTGGAGCAGAGAAACCTCTACAAAAAAGTCCACGATGGTATATACCTATTTCCAACCGGTTGCCCTCTAGAAGCGAGTTTGTGTTATAGTCCGCGGTAAAAAAATAACTCCTTAAAATTAAATAAATATTTCGATACTTTCCTTGAAATCTTCATCGAAATAAATTGTTTGACCTTCTCCACTATTTCATAAGGATTACAATAACCTTGTCAAGACATTATTTGCATGAATGATTCAGTAGTTATGACCATTTTAAACTGTAGTGGTAATACGTTCCATGTTGTCTGCTAGCAAGTTGCCTCTACCTCGCCGCTAGAGGTGCTAGTGTCGCTCCAGCTGTCAAATGGATGAATTCTTTTAATTATTAGAGCCTCGCGACTGTAATATTAGACTGTGGTTACACTATACGCAAATGACCAGATATAACACCCAATTGTTTAGTCGTTTGAATAATACTGCCAGAGAGTTTTAAATAATATTCTCAGTCCCCGAGAAGAAATATCTTTGGACTTTAATAAGAGAACACACGAGATAGAAAGGAACATCACGAAAAGCGAAAGCAAGATTGTGTTTTACACACTTAAAAAATACTTTTTAAGCAGAACACATAAAACATTAAGCATGCCGTATTCTTAATCTGCCCCTATAGGAAATTCATCCTAGCATTGACTGAGTTAAAAGACATTTAGCTCACATTAAATTACGAGTTGCTTTCTTTAGCCGCCTTTTGAGAGACGCTACTGGCTTTTGGGCATCGGAAAGAGACCTAGATTGGCCGTGAATTTGAGCAAATACAGTAGAGACAATACGCGACACTCAGCGAGATATCGAGGGACAGCTATTAGAGCTCTCTAGCGGGAAGACCTGAGAACTACTGATTCTGTCATAAGAGCATGTTATTTGTGTGTGAAGTTTTTTGTGTTATTTATGCGTTTTCAGTGAGTTGACATAATTGAATAGTAGCGTGTGTCGTTCCTTGATATCTCCTCTCAACATGAGGGGAAAGGTATGTGCTGTGTTTGGCTGAAGTAACTATGAAGTACAGAAGAAAGCGCGGTCTTTCTTTCGCTTCCCTCGTGACAAGAAAACGTAAGTAATATTGTGTTTGCATGTATATTCTTCCAGTGACAAAGAGATTTTTGTAGTACTTCATAATGTTCTGACCTTGTGACGTACCCACTCAGCCCACAGATGTGTGACAGTATTATAACGTGGCGGGTCACTTTAATAGTAATATAAATAAATGATATCTCATTGTTTCTCAATAAACAATATCCCATGGGCGCCAGCCTTCAAGCTTATGGCTTGAAAACGATAGTTGATACTTAATAATAATAATAATAATAATAATAATAATAATAATAATAATAATAATACGTCATGAGACTCAAAAAACTCCCAGGGGTAGGGTGACGGGACACTAACCATTAAGTACACTAACTTGGAATTTAAGGATCATTAATAATAATTTCATAGAATACAAATTAAAAAAGCTATTTATTAGGATGAAAAACGTGACGTAACGGCGTATTAACGAAATCTGAACTTAGGGAAGCAAAAGAAAAATTGAATGAAATTAACTCTAAGAAAATGAACTGTTGCGCGAAGACTTGCAGTAACTTATGCTATAAGCTCACCGTTTGTAGACTCTGTTATCTTGAAGCTGATGATGGATGGATCTCTCGTACCGGCTGCGTCATCTGTTGTTGGATTCCAGTCCTACTTCTGCTTCGTGCATAATACACTAGCTGTAATATGACTTTCCTGCCTTAACACTCCTACTGTACTCTTTACATAAAGTCGTAATGAGTTCTAATTTTAAAAGCAAAACCACCATTGGTTATGTTCATGGAGAAAATACACTTGTATTGTTCCGTATTACTAAATTCATAATAAAAGCTCTCCTCCCCTATAGTAGTCAAAACCGGTCTCCCGTTGACTACCTCTCGTCACTGAGATAACAGGTCCCAATGAGAGTAACTTTTGAGTAGTATATACTCAGATGCGAAATGAACTAAGTTAAAATCTTCTCCGATGTGCAGACGTAGAATCGTCGTAAGAGTGTCTTCCAAGAGTACGAGTTCCAGTGTGAATCTGAATGCGAGTAAGAATGTCCGAATACGAGTGACAATCTGCTTACGAGTAAGAATAAGAATGTCCTCTCCTGCTCTTGTCGGCGGGTATAGAGCCGTCAAAAGTCTCCCTCCTTCAGCCATATCACATGGTCCAGTAAGATTCGAGGTCTCATCCCTTCTCCTACGTATTGCTAGGAATCCATCATATTACTTCATTACGTCCATTCACATAGGCTGAACTTTCCCGCTGAAATATAGCGTCAGGTAGCGAAGTTCGAATAGTTGGCGTTCATAACGTTTTAACTGTATCTTCAGAAGGTGGAGAGGGTAAAGTCTCTCGTAACCTTGATGACGTACATTTCCTGGAAATGGGCTGAAATTAGCCTGCTGACTCTGGTCACCTCACAACGGCTATTGGAAAATTTACTGCAAGCTATTAATATGAATGATGTTGAAATACTTTACCCAATATGTGGTTCTTTCAGAATACGTTATAGCCGCGTTACAAAGAAATGAAATGATGTGAAATGGATGATTAAAACCCTATATATTTTAACTGGCTTAAAATATAATACGCATGTTTTATTGTATAGTGCAGCAGTTAACCTTCAATACCGATGTGTTGTTGTAGGTGTGATCTGTGGGTTTTGAAATGTCACATAAGTGATTTGGATAAGGTGTACAAGAAAGAAGGGACGTTACGCTTATATAAGAATTATAAGATCTGTTCAGATCATTTCCAGGCCAGCGACTTTAAAAATCCTCGACTATACAGGCAAGAGTATGTTACATTTTTACTCTAATTGTACGTAAATATTCCTCAAAGCATCATTATCGACAACATTTTCATACTTTTGTTTCTTTTATCCCTCTTCTCAGATTAAAGCCGAGATTTTATAGATTTTCTTTCTGTTAGCAGGCTTCATGTAAAGAGGAAAATTCTCCAGCTTTTAAATGTTAATCCATTGCATCATGTGTGTAAGGAATGTGGCGATATTTTTATTAACAAGTGTCTTAATGTGATGATACAATGTTTTTCAAATGAGGAAAAAGACAAATCTAACCGTAAAAGTTCAGGAATGCTAAAGCAAAAAAGTAATGCATAAATGAAAGATCAACCCATTTCACAGCAGTCCATTTCACGTCTTGTTTATATGTCTAATTTCAGTCTTTAAATAATAACCTTTTAAACAGTTTTTCATTCATTTATCCAAAATTGCTTTAGCAACTTCGAAGTTAATATCTCACTAATACTTTCTTTCTAGACGTTATTTATTTATCCATTTTCGTATATGCATATTTTAATTTAGCGGAACTTTTCAGGTCAAGTCACTAGGAGCGCCACCGTCGAGTTGTCTTCCATTTTAACAAGGCTAAATCCGTAAGTGTCGCGTATTGTCTCTACTGTATTTGATTTGAGTCCAACTAGGCTGACCTTAAAACTTACCGCTCACTGTTGCCATCACTAGTTCACCCACATCGTAATTCTTGTTCTTTATCCTCTTGATACTCTCTTTATTCCTTTGCCTAATAATAATAATAATAATAATAATAATAATAATAATAATAATAATAATAATAATAATAATAATAATAATAATAATAATAATAATAATCAGAAATAGTGATACCACCATGAAGCCGACAATATTTCAGTAAACCTCAGACCAATTGGAAAGACAAGGTCGCAGACACATTTCACGAAGGACTCTGTCGACTTTCCATAGAGCGACATAACGATGAACAATATCTACAAATGATATGACGTCTGTCTGGCTTCCGAAACGATATCATGTCCAAACTGCTAGGCTGAATTTCATGAAAATTTTGCACAGATATTCTCAGAGGGAACAGTCACATGACTATGTTTCATTTCAAAATATTTCTTTCTTCGTCTGTTTACTCTCCAGGGTTGGTCTTTTCCCCGTACTCAGCGAGGAATCCGACCTTTACCCCCTTAAGGGTAATGTCCTGGAGAGTGAGACTTTGGATCGTGGGGATGGAACTAGAGAGGTTGCCTCACCTGCTATGCTGAACAGGGGTCTTATTGGGGGATGGGAAGATCGGAAGGGATAGACAAGGAAGAGGGAAGGAAGCAGTCGTGGCCTTAAGTTAGGCACCATCCCGGCATTTGCCTGGAGAAGAAGTGGGACACCACGGAAAACCACTTGGAGGATGGCCGAGGTGAGAATCGAACCCCCTCTACTCAGTTGACCTTCTGAGGCTGAGTGGACCCCGTTCCAGCCCTCTTACCACTTTTCAAATTTCGTGGCACAGCCGGGAATCGAACTCGGGCCTCCAGGGGTGGCAGCTAATCACACTAACCACTACACCACATACGTGTCAAAATATTTACGTTCCAGCGTACTGGCCTTCGGTTCAGAGAATCCCTGGTACGATTCCCGGCCGGGTCCGAGATTTTAACTTTCATTGGTTTATTCCAATGGCCCGGGGGCTGGGTTGTTTGTGCTGTCCCCAACATCCCTGCAACTCACACACCACACATAACACTATCCTCCACCACAATATACGCAGTTACCTTTACTTATTCGCAAAAATTGCGCAATAGCTTAAAATGAAATAGTGTCCGTTTCTTTTTCGTGCGTGCAGCTGTGAGCTTGCATTCGGGAGGTAGTGGGTTCGAACCCCACTGTCGGCAGCCCTGAAGATGGCTTTCCGTGGTTTCCAATTTTCACACCAGGCAAATGCTGGGGCTGTAGCTTAATTAAGGTCAGGTTGCTTCCTTCCAACTCCTAGGCATTTTCCATCCCATCGTCGCCATAAGACCTATCTGTGTCGCTGCGACGTAGAGAAAAATATAAAAAATAGTACACAAGCCTGTCTTCAACAGTCAAAATTACCATCTATAAAGTAACTGGAAATTATAAATGGACTGTTAATATATCTTATGAATAAAAGCTACACTTTCCAGGTTTTATTCGGCATTCGAATGGAATCAAAATATCCAACTCGTTGGCTGAATGTTTAGCGTACTGCCTTCGGTTCAGAGGATCCCGGGTTCGATTCCAGGCCGGGTCCGGGATTTTAACCTTCATTGGTTAAGTCCAATGGCCCGGGGGCTGGGTGTTTGTGTTGTCCCCAACATCTCTGCAACTCACACACCTCACATAACACTACCCTCCACCACAATAAAAAGCAGTTACCTACACATGGCAGATGCCGCCCACCCTCACCGGAAGGTCAGTCTTACAAGGGCTGCAATCGGCTAGAAATAGCCACACGAAATTATTATTATTATATGGAATCCAAATAGGTATTCCTTACAAAGCAGTGCAGTTGTAGCTCGGAGTTGTACTTTGACGTTTACGGATCTGGGTATTCTTGAGAAAGCTACTTACAAGTATCCAAAACGAATCACCATCAACAACATCACGTGTCCTCTAGTGATTAGAAATTCTATACCACCACTACCCCAACCCTGCCCGCCAACATTCTGATGGTAATAATATTTTCACCGAACGGGACTGAAAAATAGACTTGACGCGTTACCGGCTATGCCACTAGGTGGGCTGCTCTATGCAAGACAGACTCCAATCCTCAGACCGTAATATAAAAACAGCATGGCGGCCGAAGTAGCCGGAGAGCTGGTATTGGCTAACACGAAAATATCAAGTACATATTATACAGACGGCTGTAATTTAACATGATGAATGTAACATCATAGGGGAAAATCACTTTTTTACGTATGGAAACGCTTCACCAACAAGTAGACCTACGCACCACAACTAGAATCACATCATCTACTCTACTAGAAAAGAGAACAACAAGCTGATTATTTAGAAATTTCAATTAGTCAAATAACGTTTTCTCTTAGGTTTAACTTCGCTGGATAGATGAAAATACATGATAAAACTGTTGAAACGATATTTATAACATCATTTTGAATGTTTCAAAATAAATTAAAGTGCGAAATTCCTCAATTTATTTGCTCTCATGAGAACTATGAAACATAATGGTGGGGGTAGGGAATCAACTGAAGGGGAGTGTGAAAGGAGTTGAATTCTTTTTATGAGGATACAAATAAGAAGTGGACTTAAAACAATACACCGCTAAGGGGTTTTAACTGGGGGATGAGGAATGAGGACAAAAATATACGTTTATATGAAACCGTTTTAACTACGAAGTTGAAATGTCAAATTATATGCTGGGTGTTGAATAACAGACGGTTTGAAACAAATATAACCCCTCGGAGAGTTAAATGAGAGTTAAGATCCGAAAACAAATATATTAATTCCTTCCTCCAAAATTGTTTAAAGAACGAAGACAAAATTCCCAAACGCGGTATATATTTTAAATCCTAGGTGTGAAATAGGAAATATGTTTAAACGTTCCACCGCTAAAAGCTCAAATGAGCTTAGCTCCGTAAAGTATTCATCGTTCCAAACCCGTTTGGCGTACAAGGTAGTAATTTTACGAGAAGGGCCTTCTTGTCCTCGGTGTAAGATACCGTATACTTCAAAACATTCCTCCCCTAAGAGGTTGAGATGGTAGTTGACTCTCAAAAACACAGCTCGATAGCTGCAGTCGCTTAAGTGCGGCCAGTATCCAGTAATCGGGAGATAGTGGGTTCGAGCCCCACTGTCGGCAGCCCTGAAGATGGTTTTCCGTGGTTTCCCATTTTCACACCAGGCAAATGCCGGGGATGTACCTTAATTAAGGCCACGGCCGCTTCGTTCCACTTCCTAGGCCTTTCCTATCACATCGTCGCCAAAGACGTATCTGTGTCGGTGCGACGTAAAACAAATAGCAAAAAAAACAAAAAAAAACTACAACACAATATCCATTCTTCGGAAACGTTTCTGGCACGAACGTAACTTTTTTTAATGAAGGGTGGTCTTTTTTTTTTTTTTTTGCAAGTTGCTTTACGTCGCACCGACACAGATAGGTCTTATGGCGACGATGGGACAGGAAAGGGCTGGAAGTGGGTAGGAAGCGGCCGTGGCCTTATTTAAGGTACAGCCCCAGAATTTGCCTGGTGTGAAAATGGGAAACCACGGAAAACCATTTTCAGGGCTGCCGACAGTGGGGCTCGAACCCACTATCTTCCGAATACTGGATACTGGCCGCATTTAAACGACTGCAGCTATCGAGCTCGATAGGGTGGTCTTCAATATCCTAGATGTTAATAAATATTTCAAAACATTCACCCCTTAATTGCCTTTACTGACAGGACCTAGTGTTTACAATGCACTATGTCTTCTGGTATGGCTAGAGCAATTTTGTTACTTTCATAGATCTGTCTCTGTCTTATACCTGGCTTTTACAATATGAAACTGACTGAGGTATGAGCGATGCTGGTAATGCCTTTCCTTCTGCAGCCAGTCCCTGCTATGAATGGTGTGAAAATGTTGCTCATAGGGTCGGTTGGTGCATGCATTTCCGTCGGCTTGGCAGACTGGTATGTAACAGCAACTTCTGGCTCGGGGAGGAAAGCAACGGGAAACTACCTCACTTCTCATTTCCCTAGTACGCCTCTTTAGTGATGCCTAGGCCATCTATAACAGCTGATGGCGGAGCTGTTGAGGATCCAACTAGCCTTAGGGCTGAAGACTGAACATACATACACCCCTTAAAAAGTATTCATTCCCCCATTACTGTTCGACGTACAAAATCAAAATTTCACAGGTTGGTCGCTTTTACGTCCTAGATGTTAAATCAGATATGGTTTAAAACATTCAAATTCTTCCGTACGAGGTTCAAGTGAGTGGTAGATTATAACATAAATAATAATTCCCCAAAACCGTTTGACGTACGAACTGAGGACGTATTTTACAGCCTCAGCTGACAGTAGACTCTCCAAAATGTAAAACTTTGAATAATAACTTTCATTTTTAAAGCCGTAGCGAAGCACGGGTATGTTGCTAGTCTCCACATATACTTCAGCTAGGCCGGCTCATTCATACCACATACAGTCTCTCTCACTCACTCGGGATCACATAAACTTTCATCCGTCCTCCCACGCATACTGAACATCCATACAGTAGAAAATTGTTATATGCAGAAAGTTTCGTTATATAAGTTATACATTCTTCATACCTCTTTACAAAATTTTTCTGCAAGTAGTTCTTTTGTCTGTGGTGAGAGTTCATTCCACAGCTGAGCAGATCGAATAAAGAAGCCACTTTGATAATATGATGCTGTTCTTGCAAGTGGGGCAAAAGGGACACATCTCGACCTCCTTGAGCGGAACGGTGGTTCAGCTATAAGCGGGGAAGAAGTTTATGTGAATGTTACCTGCTAGGGATTTTCTCAGAAAAGCAATACCTATTTGTTTACAGAGAGCTGTTATGGGGGGCAGTGACCTGGCTATATTTAAATGATCGTGTTGAGTAATTAGTCGTTCTGCTCGGCGTTGAACTCCCTCTAGTTTCGTCATGTTTCACTGTAGACGGTGCCAGGAAGGAAGCCCTTACAACAGTATTGGTCGTACTAATGCCAAATAGGCCATCTGAACTGCTTCCTTACTGGCTCCCAGTAGAGATCTGCGGATGAATTCCAAGACTCTGTATGCTTTATATCTTATTTCCTCAACATGCTTGTTCCATTTTAAATTGCTGAAAATACGAATGCCAAGCAATTTTATTGAGGTGCAAAGCATCAGGTTTTTACCACACAACGAAATTTGGTGTTGTAACGGTGATCTTGCTCTAGTTAAGCGAATATATTTACATTTCTGTACATTTATAGACAATTTATTTATTTTGCATCACAGAGCCACATTATCAAGATCTGATTGTAACCTATTTACGTCGTTCTAATTGCGAATGGATCTGTAAAAGATGGTGTCATCATGGTGTCTAGACCACCGGTTTTATGTTTGTGACAGAAAGCTTTTTGGTTGAGGGCGAGTAAATGAGAGTCCCAGGGCGAAAACTATGCCCTTGCACTCATCTGTTTCGCAGAAGTACCGATGAATCAGAAAATCTCTGATTTTATACTGGTGGGGAAAATCGATATAACTGAGAGGCGGTATTTTGTCTCCCTTTTTAACGAATGGCCCCTTTCAGGGGTTTAATTTTGAGTTTCATTAGTGAAAGAGTGGTTTAAATTTAGAAAAGATCGAAAGAATTGATGATTTCCTATTAAAACATGTCATGATTGAGCCAAGGACCGCGGTGTTTGAAATGTGTGTTCGGCTTCTTGGTCCTTACGATCTGTTTTCAGAGTAGGATGCCAGGGTCGGTTGAGTGGCTAAGGAAGATTCTAGATTTGGTCATTTTACTACACCTATTTTGCTGATCTGAAATCTAATAGTAGGAATACGAAGTTCGGTTCGTATCTTTCTATTATATTTAAGTTGAAGGTGGAGTTTTAGGGATACAGCCTCAGACCCATTAGTGGCGATCAGCCCTTGTAAGGCAGACCCTCCGATGAGGGTGGGCGGCATCTGCCATGTGTAAGTAACTGCGTATATTGTGGTGGAGGATAGTGTTATGTGTGGTGTGTGAGTTGCAGGGATGTTGGGAACAGCACAAACAACCCAGCCCCCGGGCCATTGGAATTAACCAATGAAGCTTAAAATCCCCGACCCGGCCGGGAATCGAACTCTCTGAACCGAAGGCCAGTACGCTGACCATTTAGCCAACGAGTCGGACTGCAGCAGAAAAAAAAGAAGTAACTTACAAAATGATAAGCTTTTTTGAAGCTCACTGCGCGAGTTTTGACAGAGGTAAATAATTGGTAATAATAGCTTTTTGAGATGTTGATTCAATACTATACAATAAAACTTTCACCAAAGGAACAATATTACACACGCATTACAATTAAATAGAAGCACGCCGTGATTACACCATAAACAATCATTTAGTATTTGACTACTCACTAAGAAACTAACAGACACTAAAGAGACTGCCAGACTGACGAATGCGCTCGGCAAGCGGGTGAATCATACCATGACCTTAGTAAAATAATATATACCTGCTACCCTTCCTCACAGCACATGCAAAGTGTTCACTACTTGCTGTGGTGCTATACAAACCGGTTAGCCCCGACGAATGATATTTTTTGCGTATTTCCGCGAATAATTTTGTTAATCATGTTTTAAGGAATATAAAAGAAGTACTTAGTTGATGAGACAACAGGACTTGTACAAACTGCTTGTTTTAATAATTCCTACTCTCAGTCGGCTAAAATGGAATAAAAATGTTATGTTTTCTCCACAAAGTAGAGGTGGGGATGGGTCGGGTGGCAACACTCCCCCCCCCCCCCCCCTATAATCGCCGCTACTGCTCAGGTCTCACAACCATACAGCGGGTATGACGCTTTCTCTTGATACGTGTGCCGGATGTCTCTGCTGGCGGGATGTAGTGTTTACATTGCACTATGTCTTCTGGTATGGGCTAGAGCAATTTTGTTACTTTCATTGACCTGTCTCAAGTCTCATCCTTAGCTTTGACAATATGAAAGTGACGAGGTATGAGCGATTCTAGTAATACCGTTCCTTATTCACCCAGTCCCTGTTATGAATGGTGTGAAAATATCGCTCATAGGGTCGGTTGGTGCATGCATTTCAGTGGGCTTGGTGGACTGGTATGTAGTAGCAACTTCTGGATCAGCGTGGAAAGCAATGGAAACTACCTCACTCCTCATTTCCCTATTATGCCTCTTCAGTGACACCTAGGCTATCTATGACAGCTGTTGGTGGAGCTGTAGAGGATCAAACCAGCCTTTGCGCCGAATACCCAACATGTGTGCCGGGCTGAGTGGCACAGATGGTTGAGGCGCTGGCCTTCTGACCCCAACTTGGCAGGTTCGATCCTGGCTCAGTTCGGTGGTATTTGGAGGTGCTCAAATACGTCAGCCTTGTGTCGGTAGATTTACTGGTACGTAAACGAACTCCAGCGGGACTAAATTCCGGCACCTCGGCGTCTCCGAATACCGTAAAAAGTAATTAGTGGGATGTAAAGCAAATAACATTATTATTAACTTGATATGTGAAGCGATATATTTTTTCCCACAGCATAGGTCTGTTCTACATTTTGTTTCCAGTCGATTCTAAGAAAGAGTGAAGTAATGCATTGTTATGAGAAACATAAGCTGTTTACTGGAAGTAGCGAGACGAAAACAAAAAGCGCTGGTTGGCGACCTTAACACAATATGTGATGTAGCCACGTGAACAAGTCATGGCTTCAGGTGACCGAGTTGCTGCTCGTGGTTTACTTGCATTCTCGGCCATGAAACCCACGGCGAAGCGCTTTTTTCTCCAGGTGCTACGTGTTCTTTTCATCTTCTAGCTGATGTCACGAATATTCCAAGAAGTGTATTCTGGGCATGCGATAACGTTTCTAACCTTCCTTACATCATCTCTGCAGGAGTATATTATGTCAGCTGGAATGAAGACTTGAAAAGTATCTTAAAGTTACAAGCATTGTACAGATACTTAAGAGTCGATTCAGGGTTGACTTTCTTCAAATAAAGCTCGGATCGACTTTAAAAAATAAGTCGGGAAAAGCAGAGAACCTGAAGTAAAATAAAGCTAACTGTCTCACAGGGATCACTGCAAGTCTTCCTTCTCAATCCTCTACCCTTGACAGGGCAGAATTCCTTGGTTCATGATTTGGCTATCCTACTTTTCTTTCTCCACATCTGTCGGTCTGTCGCTATTCCACACGCGCATTCTTTACCTCGCGCATCCTAGTGCAAATCGGTTTGCAGCGAAAGCTTGTACATATGGCCGGGAAGATGGTAGCTCGTACAAGACAAGAAGCGCGGCTTGCGCAAACATTGCAGCCCTAAAGATTTTACCATCGGCAGCCCTGAAAATGGTTTTCCGTGGTTTCCCATTTTCACACCAGGCAAATGCTGGGGCTGTACCTTAATTAAGGCCACGGCCGCTTCCTTCCAACTCCTAGGCCTTGCCTATCCCATCGTCGCCATAAGACCTATCTGTGTCGGTGCGACGTAAAGCCCATAGCAAAAAAAAAAAGATTTTACTTGTGCAAAGTTCGCGCAGTGAAGTTTGTGCGTGTGACAGTGGCGTATCCTGGAATCTCCACAGAGGCATGCAACTAGTAACCATGTAGTAACACAATGTATTAAGTAAATTTCAATTCTACTCACCCTAATTACACGTAGGTGAACTCGACCCTGCGATTCGTTTTGCAGAATTCCTTGGTGACGTCACTGTAGAAGTCCTCACGTGTTTTCATCTCAACAAGAAGATCCTTCTCTATAGACATTATTCCTAATGCAGAAAGACGACTTTGACTTTGAGAATTGCGGATGAAAGACTTAATTCGCTTTAGGGCCGAGAAAGAGTGTTCTACATGTGATGATGTAGCGGGAATAATTGTAATCAATGTGCACAATTTATAAAACTCGGGAAGACCGCTGTGGAGGCCACTGGTCAGTAGGAATTTATTCATTTGAGCCACAGTCTTATCTTCGAAGTGTTCCGAAGTGAACATTGCCCTCAATCCGGACTTAAATCGTACTATATCAAATTATTTACCATGAACTTCAATCAATTTACTGAATTGATCTTCAGGAAAATCGCCAGAAAAAATGAAAACTTCTTACAATCAAGCATTTGAATGAAGGACAGATCTCCTAATGAACAGAAGCGATAATTTAACTGTGCTAGAATAATATCATGTATTTCCAGGTAAACCCTCCTATAATCATCTCTCATCTCTAACTGAAAAATAAGTTTCTTCCTTTCTTCTCTTCCTTGGTGGATCAAATTTCTCTTCTATTCTGTCCCAGATGTTAGCAAATCCACTGCTTCGCATTATAGATACTTTAGTGTCTAAAGAATTCACTTCTGTGGTGCAATATGCAATGTCTAGTGTCTTAGATTGAAGGATGTTATATGTAATATCAGTTAATGAAAATATTTCATTAAACACGTTCAGAAGAAAATTGAGTTGAATTTCTATTAACTTCGTGAGATACCCGCTTGCCTCATTAATTGTATTGTTATCCCAGTTCACAAGTTCCTCCAAAATACTTTCGTAAAGCTCTTGGAGAGGTGCACGATATTCCGCGATGGTCTGTACCAAACAGCTAGAATAGTTCCACCTTGTTGGGGCTAGTTTAGGAAACCTTTTCTTGAGGATAATAATTTGAAGAATTGCTAAAAAACGTGTCGCAAAGCCACTCATCGTTGCGAAAAGTATACGACATTCTTTTGTGCATGACACGGCTTGAGAGAGGACTAAATTAAGCTTGTGAGCGTAGCAGTGGGTGATTACAGCCTCAGGAACTACTTCTTTTGATTTAGCTTGCAGACCATTCAGCTGACCTGCAAGCACTGCCGCTCCATCGAAAGTCGGCGCAATTAATTTTTCGCGGCTGTCAAAATTATCCAGACACTCAATCGCAAGTCTCACCAATGCATCCGCTGTCCTATTAGAACTCACATTATATAAACCTACAAATCTTTCAACAATATCACCAATTATGAACGTGTCTGAGGAGAATGGATAACTGTGAAAAGTTCGAAACATCAGAAGTCTCATCGATCATGATTCCTACGAATTTAGCTTCCCCAACCTGAATCTTTATGTCAGCGGTCATTACGGTGCAGATGCTTTGAATTAAATCGTTCTGAATGAGTGGAGAGAGTCCTATAAATACACTCGCGGTTGTGAAGTGACTGTCTAATTTTTCATCAAATTCGACTAACAATTAGTTTTATGTAATTCCCTCTGTTGCCTCATTGTGCCCACGGAATGGTAACTCTTGCTTCCCCAAAAAGCATGAGATTGCAGTCAGCCGTTTCAAAATTTCCCTCTTTTTCTTAATAGCTTCGTTGTGCCTTAGAACATTTTCCTGCTTCTGTTTATCCAACTGAAAATCTATCCTAGTTTTACCAAAGGTACCTAAGGATATCCATGCGTGGATATGACAATCTGATTTCTCGTGCCTCGCAATAGCAGTGTGCAGATTGTTTAGATCGGCATATCCACGTTTCTTGCTGTTCCAAGGGGAATTTTCAGCAACAAACAACAAGCAAGGCCAACAGAATAATTTCTTTAGTGATTCAGAGCCGCAGAGCCAAACAGTTTTACTGTAAGTTTCTGGATTGAACGTGCGAACACAATTCTTGTTTTCTGTTTTTAAATTTGCGAGGGGAGGGAGAGGTCTCCCGACTTTTAACTATTTGAATCTTTTCATCAAACGAACGGCCAGTAAATGGCTTTTCAAACAGATTTACAGTTATATCCGTTTTAGACCCATCCATCGTTAATACCACATATGCACAAAATATAATAAAACACCGAAAACGACGAATAGCACAGGAACAGCACACAAAGAATGAACTCACTAATCAGCAAAACACACAATGAATGAATTCACTAGTCAGCAACAACTCAAGCACTGGAGGTAAGTCACTCCAGTGGCATTATTCAGTTTCGTCACGTTGGGTTCTCGCTGGGGCGTTATCCGTGGGTCCCGTTCGCTGTAATCTTGGACCACGGCCTACTGGATACCTCGCTGCGCTCGCTAGCTAGAGCGACGCATCAAGCCGGCCGTGCTTGGACCAAGGTCCCACACCGCTGGTTGCGCAGAAGCGTGTGACTGGGGAAGACATGTCCATGAGCGTACCGCCATGTTGTGGGCGCTCCTCAGCGTGACGCGGAGATCGTATGGAATTCATGCTTTAGCTTACATTACGCACACATGAAAACATTTGTCCTACATAATTAATGACAGCCCACACCAACTACCGTGTACACACGCAATAAATATACATAATATCAAGACTGTGGTAATATTAAAATATACTTCTGTATAAAAACTGAGCGATTTACACAAATCCGTTGGATAGCCCATTGGTGGCGCACCTAAAAGAAAAACTTTTTTTTTCCTAGTGGCTTTACGTCGCACCGACACTGATAGGTCTTATGGCGACAATGGGATAGGAAAGGCCTAGGAATGGGAAGGAAGCGGCCGTGGCGTTAATTAAGGTACAGCCCAATCATTTGTCTGATGTGAAAATGGGAAACCACGGAAAACCATTTTCAGGGCTGCCGACAGTGGGATTCGAACCCACTATCTAATGGATGCAAGCTCACAGCCGCACGCCCCTAACCGCACGGCCAACTCGCCCGGTAAAGAAAAATTAGCAGACTGAATAAGAAGACTGACAAATACACTACTACAAAAATACACTAGCGGTACCTCGAAAATTATCATGTCGCTCACTTTAATATAAGGGCCATGTTTGTAACTGATGTACGTATGGCAAGAAGGCCAGACTCAAAGGACGAATATCACGTGCCAATCTGTCTCTTGAGAAACCTAGGCTCTACAATTTAGCTGTATTGAAAATATGAAGACATGTTCAAAAAGCAGCCTACAACTTAAGGATGATTACATATAGTGAGATAAAAATTGCCTGCCTCTTAGCAGACTGGAGGACACATAAATTAAATATTTACAAACTCCTGTACCGATGACAATAATCGTCAATATCAACAAAAAAGGAAACCTGTGAAATAAAATCTTTCTATGAAAGGTAGGCCTACATAGCTTATTATTCCTCTCAGATACGTCATAACAGCAAATTTTACTCAATTCTCTGAACGCATTGTTTAAAAAGTACATGACTGCAAAATATTTCTAAAACAATCAGATACATGGTTTATCATTTTCTGCGGTGTAGGAGTAGCGTGTCTACCTCTTACCCGGAGGCCCCGGTTCAATCCCCGGCCAGGCCAGAGATTTGTACCTTGATCTGAGCGCTGGTTCGAAGTCCACTCCGCCTACGTGATTACAATTGCGGAGATATCTGACGCTGAGATAACGGCCGAGAGGATTCGCCGTGCTGACCACATGACACCTCGTAATCTGCAGGCCTTCAGGCTGATCATGGGTCGCTTGGTAGGCCATGGCCTTTCGAGCCTGTTGTGCTATGGGGTTTAGTTTGGATATGAAATAACGTAATTGGATGAGTAGTTAAATGATAATTTTTGTATGATTTGGATTTAGATTAATGCTGCCTGACATTCGTTACACTGGTGCTAGTCTTGTATTGTGTATTTCTTAAAATGAAATCAATGTCTAGGGTTACTTTGAGTTTCACTGCGTGGTTTAGGCTTAAGTTTTATTTTTTACAATTTGCTTTACGTCGCACCGACACAGATAGGTCTTATGGCAACGATGGGATAGGAAAGGCCTTGGAATGGGAAGGAGGAGCCCGTGGCTTTAATTAAAGTACAGCCCCAGAATTTGCCTGGTGTGAAAATGGGAAACCACGGAAAACCATCTTCAGGGCTGCCGACAGTGGGGTTCGAAACCACTATATCCCGGATGCAAGCTCACAGCTGCGCGGTCCTAACCGCACGGCCAACTCGACCGGTTAGACCTAAGTAAGAATGTTATCATTTAAGATGTAAAATCCTCCTCATCTTCTTAAATATTACTGCTTTTACAAACTATTTCTGAATTAACAATATCTGAGCACATAAAAATTGAAAATGCGTTCTAATTTTTCTCTAATATGAGCGCCATGATTTACACCGGAAATAAAATAAATGAAATTGAAAGTAAAGCACTTGCTAACAAAAAAATTAATATCAAATGAACAGTTAATTTGATTAGCGTTTTCTAATGCAGGTTAGGATTGACAACATTGTAATGAGCTTTATTTAGACTTTATATAGTCAGTTTTTTCTGGAATAGCGTATTAATAATTGCATTTTATTATAAACCAAGTGGGAAAAATTGGATAAATTAAGACATCCGATACTAATAAATCATTTTTCAGATAATTGATAATTTGAAGCAATACCTTACCCTAATACTAAAAGGTTTTATCAAGTTGTATCAATCATATCTTACGGATTCTAGGCCCAGGTTTATCAATTTGTAATACCGCTACACAGCTTATATGAAAAATATGTAGTCTCTTTCAGAACAACTGTTTAGTTCTAAACAATTATCCCCGATGAATTGGAAAAAGGCAAACAAGAAAAATATGCCTAAATATTCTGAATTTCTTGTCCATGCGTTCTCTGAATCAACCACCCTATAACCTGTTTAGTTCTCGATTATGGTAAATAAAAGTTATTTGTTTAACAGTTCAATTTCTACTCACACGCGAAAAGAAATACCAGATCCCTTCTGATCCTGATAGCAATCTGTACAAATGAAGGCTGCACGCGAATTCACTCCAGGCTTTGGAGACGATTTCGAGACACAGGAGATGTTAGTCGTAGGCCAGTACCAGGTCGACCAACGGTAACCGCCCCACAACAGGACCGATATCTGGTCTTAACCGCCCGACGAAATCGGAGTACACCTGCAAGACAATTGTCGGCGGAGCTAGTGGCCGTCTCAGGTGTTGCCGTTTCCCGATAAACTGTGTACCGGAGGCTCAGAACAGCAGGGCTCTTTGCCCTACGTCCAGCGGTGTGCGTCCCGCTCACTCCAGCACAGCTACGGGCCCGTTTACTGTGGAGCCGTCAACATCGAAAATGGACCATGAATGAATGGAGACATGTGCTCTTCACAGATGAATCTCGCTTTAGTTTGCAGAACGATTACCATCGCACATTAATCTGGAGAGAACCGGGTAGCCGATACAACCACAGGAACATCGTGGAACGGGACCAGTATCTTGGTGGTGGCGTCATGTGTGGGGCGGCATTATGTTGAATGGCCGTACGGACCTGCACATCTTCATGGGTGGTCCGAGAAACACTGTTAACGCTCGGAGATACAGGGATAAGGTGATGGGACCACATGTTCGACTCTTCAGAGGTGCGGTTGATCCAGACTTCCTCTTAATGGACGATAATGCCCGACCGCACCGCGCTGCTCTGGTGGATGAATTTCTGGCTGGGGAAGACATTGATCGCATGGACAGGCCCGCGAGGTCTGCGGATCTGAATCCTATAGAACATGCCTGGGATGCATTGGGGAGGCATATTTCATCCCGTCAGCCTCCACCAAGGACCCTCCAAGATCTTCGCATTGCCCTTTCGGAGGAATGGGATCGACTGCCACAAGAGCTCTTGGACCATCTCATAGAGAGCATGCCACGTCGCTGCGAAGCATGTGTGACCGTTAGGAGTAACCATACACCCTATTAACAGCATATTTTTTGTGGAAGGCATTGCCAAGTTTTGTTAGTTGTTGTCAAAGGGGTACCTTAGCTATCAGAATCTTTCTGACACTGTTATATTGGACAAGGGTGTGATACAGGGTGTGTGATTCATCTTTCGTTTGTTCAGCAATCCGTCTGAGATTCCTATCAGGTGGTATGGCCTAGTTTAGTGATTAACGTTTGGACAGTAGTGTACTTGTGATAATTTCTTCTTAGTCAATTGTCAATTAGTATAATATTCTTAGATTTTCATAGGTGATACATATCACCAAGGCGGTGCTCATTTAGCTTGATATTGTTAATTATAAATATCTATTCCTTGTCTACTATATAATATTATCAGCTGTGTTATGTGAAAAAAACATCCTTTGGTTCGTATGATATAATTCTGATTCTTTTTCACACTGCTAAAATGGCTAGTATTTTTTCCGTTAACTTAAAAGTAACAAAGTTCTGTCACACTTGGAAGTTTGAAGTAATAATTCATATCACACAT
Source organism: Anabrus simplex (assembly GCF_040414725.1). Lineage (NCBI taxonomy): Eukaryota > Metazoa > Arthropoda > Insecta > Orthoptera > Tettigoniidae > Anabrus > Anabrus simplex. Next base: position 132,421,827 of record NC_090265.1, on the reverse strand, counting down.
TCCAGAGATTTATGAAGCAGTGTAGTAGAAATACACTTGGCAGTACTGATGATATAGGGAACTTCTTCACTATGGGCCTTTGAAGTAATGCGGGACACTTCAGACTTAACATCTTACAAAACAAAGACATTTCAGCCAATTAGAAGAGAAATAGGTTTCAGACTGCGTTCTGATTTTCCAGATAGGTGCGTTTCTGCACTACTGCATCCCTGGTTCCAATGTATGGAACCCGCACCAGGACTACTTGATACAAGAATTGGAAATGATCCAAAGGAAAGCAGCACGATTTGTTGTGGGTGATTTCCGACCGACAAAGAGTTGTAACGAAAACGTTGCAAACTTCGGGCTGGGAAGACTTGGGAGTAAGGAGACGAGCTGCTCGACTAATCGGCATGTTCCTACCTGTTAATGGAGAAATAGCATGAATGATGTTAGTAGGCGAATACGCTTGAATGGGGCTTTTAAAGGTAGGAACGATCATAATATGAAGATAAAGTTGGAATTTAGGAAGACAAATTGGGGAAATTCATTGAAATCTTTTAAGAAAAGACTACATAAAGAACTGGTAGGGAATCTGTCACCTGGGTGACAGTCCTAAATTCAGATCGATGATTGAATGATTGATTGATATTGATTGATTGATTGATTGATTGATTGATTGATTGATTGATTGATTGATTGATTGATTGTTTGATCGATCGATCGATCGATTGATTGATTGATTGATTGATTGATTGATTGATTGATTGATTGATTGATTGATTGATTGATTGATTGATTGATTGAATTCAACAAAAAGCAAGCTTGGTTTGGTTCGTGGTGTGGGTTCTTATCGTCACGCCACAGTTCGTGGAAAATTATTTTTATTAATCCAGAATTTATTGAAGGAAGAACTGAAAACCGTTGTGATTTACAATACATGACACGTGGCTTAAAACGTTGTAAATGCAGTCGCCTGGTGGCTATGCTGTGTGTCGCACGCACTAGGTGAAAAAGTTGCATACCCATGCTACGTTACGGGGCCCTCTCCGAATAAGGCAAGCGCAGTGGCGCTGAGACCGAGAACTACGGAGAAACGCAGCCAAACACTTCATACGCATGACAGTCATCCAACAGAAAATAACTTGCTCTTACATCTACGCATTTAGGGATCGGAGAAAATTTCCCAAGTACTTATATGGTGTTACTGATAACCTGCATTATTGCAGTAACCTATTTGTGGCAGGTTATCGGGACTTTATGAGAACTTCTATCTCTGAATTTCTCTGACCGAACGAGGGAAATACTGGGAATAGGATGGGGTTAGTAAGCTGGACAACGTTCTTAATTTTTCCACCCTACTATACCTTCTGGAACAACTGTAGCAGGTTGGATTTAAAGACAAAAGTAAATCGCTCGGATTTGGTAACAACGGTAACAGAATTAGGGACTGCCTGGCCGAGGCGGTAAAAGCGTGCTCAGTTCAGTCGGAAGGACGTGGGTTTGATTCCCCGTCAGGAAGTCGAAAATTTAAGAAATGAGATTTCCACTTTCGGAGGTGCACATCACCCTGAGGTTCACTCAGCCTGCAGAAAACATGAGTACCAAGTTGATTCCTGGGGACAAAGGCGGCCGGGAGTAGAGCTAACCACTCTACTCCATCAAGTGCTGAGGTTACGAATAGTGGAAGCCTTTACCTTCCACCCCTCGAAGAGCCTTCATGGCCTGTACGAAGTTGACTTTACTTTGCTTTTGATAACAGACTCACGGGGTGAAGCAAGGAAGCAAGGATAGCACGAAAGATTTACAGCTTCAAAGATACTATCTAATTTCTCCGTTTACTCCTCAAACCAAGGAACTATCGAATGTTCGAATATTTACGGATAGTGTCTAAAACATGTTGCATAAGGATAAAGATAAAAAGAGTCATAGTTAGTGCAATGCAGGAGGAATCGAGTCATTTATATAACTCAAGCAAGCGCCGGGCTCAGTGGCTCAGTTGGTGAAGGTTCTGGCTTTCTGAGCCCAAGTTAGCAGGTTCGATCCTGGCTCATTCCGATGGTATTTGAAGTTGCTCAAATTCGTCAGCCCCGGTCATTAGATTTATCGTCACGTAAAAGAACAAACTTCCGGCACCTTGGCGTCTAGGAAAGCAGTAAAAATAGTTAGTGGTACGTAAAAACAGTAACATTATTAATTATAATCAAGTAAGCTTAAAGTTTTACGAGATTGCTGATGTCATGATCATAGCCAGTTGTACTCCAAGGGACTGTTAACTTAGGAACGTAGTTTGGCTTTCACGAGTCCCTTGCTCCCACTTACTTGTGCCAGGCTCCTCTCTTTTAGATCTCATATCTGAGCTATCTTGGTTAACACTAGCTTTCTACCAACAGTGACGGTATTAGATTTACGAGGACTTCCATTCTATCGCCCTTTGTGCCCCTTCCCTTTCTTGTACCGGCACTCTCATATTTTTAATGTTTGGAATTACTCCTTTTCCATATTATTAGTTTTTTCCTACGGGCTTTACGTCGCACCGACACAGATAGATCATATGGCGACGATAGGATAGGAAAGGCCTAGGAGTTGGAAGGAAGCGGCCGTGGCCGTAATTGAGGTACAGCCCCAGCATTTGCCTGGTGTGAAAATGGGAAACCACGGAAAACCATCTTCAGGGTTGCCAGTAGTGGGATTCGAACTCACTATCTCATGGATGCAAGCTCACAGCCGCGTGCCCCTAACCGCATGGCCAACTCGCCCGGTATTATTAGTCTAAAGAGGATAGTTAACTAGTTGTACTTCCCTTTAAAATAACTATCACCATCCATCTTAAGTGGGAACCATATCAGAAGGACGTGACTTTCAAGCTTAAAAATCCTATACGGTATATTGGCCGGAATTCGAAACACGACAGCCTTGTTGAGAAGCCACTCAATTATCGCGCACAAACATTATTTTCCTGTCCTAGACAGGCTGCAGGTAGAGTATCCATTTTAGGACTCGAATTAATCCTTCCGTGATCATGGTTATCACAATCATCCATCGTATCTCAGAAATGAGCCGTCGTAAATTAATTCATTAATTCATGTCTCAGAGGTTTAAGGCATTTTCTCGCAAAAACAACAATAACAACAACAATGACACTAGTGTTTCAAAGGGTGGCTGGCAGATATTGAGATTTTCTGATGCGCAGCTTCTCGTATATTTAAATCGAGCTATACTAATAATACTCACTCACTCACTCACTCACTCACTCACTCACTCACTCCGTAGGCTTCTAAGGGACGTGAAGTTCCCGTGCCGATCTCACAATCCTCTTCCGTCCTTTTCGATCTTGAGCTCGCTCTTCCCAGTTATCAGTTTGAAGGGTCCGCCATACCTTGTTGATCTCCTTCTTCCAGGTGCTTCGGGGTCTCCCTGAAGGTCTTTTTCCATTAAGAGATTCCTCGTATAGATCTACTGCTGCTCTGTTATCCTGCAGCCTCAGTACATGTCCAGCCCAGCGCAGTCTGTTCGATTCTATCACTCCCATTATAGTGTATTGTTGAATGACGGTGTAAAGCTCATAATTAGATCTTTTCTGCCAGCTTTTAGAGATAGGATCGAACCATGGGCCAAATATTTTTCTATAAACTTTATTCTCAAAGACTTGCAACAGCTGCTGCTCTTTCTTGGTTAGACTCCATGTCTCGGAACCATACAGAAGTACTGTTCGAATGATTGTATTGTAGATGATCATTTTTGAATTCCTTGTTAAAAACTTGGAGCCTAATATAGGGCTCATAGAGTAAAATGCCTTATTTGGATTCTTAATTCTAACTTGGTGTTCCTGTTTCCTTCAGTTTTGATCATCGATTAATACACCGAGGAATTTAAACTCCTCTACTCGTTTAAGTATATATTTCCCAATCTTCAAAGGCAATCTGTCAATAATAATAATAATAATAATAATAATAATAATAATAATAATAATAATAATAATAATAATAATAATAATAATATTTGTCCAACCCTTGTTCCGTTCCTCTACGGGGTCGGGCATGACCTGAGATGAATCTGTCGTGGCGGGTTTTTATGACCGGATGCCCTTCCTGACGTCAAACCCATCAGAGGAGTTCATGAGATGAAATGAATGACGTGATATATGATAGTAGGAAGGGAGAGAATGAAACCTGGTACCGGCACATAGCCTACTCCTGTCGAATAGCACCAACGGGTTTGCTCAAGACCTAATGTCCCCATCCGACGGACGAATCACCATCAACAGCGTCATATGCCCTCACTCCATATGAGCACTGCGGAGAGGTTTGGAATTTAATCCAGGCTTTTGGCACGCAATATAGTGATTAGAAGTTGTATACCACCACCTCCCCTACCCCACCAGCATTATTCTGATGGTGAAGCATTTTGACCAACGGGACTCGAACCGGCTAACGACGGTGTCAGACCGTTTAGAGTTCAAAGCCTTAACGATCATGGCCTCCAGGCGGGCTTCATAATAATAATAATAATAATAATAATAATAATAATAATAATAATAATAATAATAATAATAATAATAACATTATACCAGGATAATGTACAAGATAGCCTACACGTAAATAGTCAGTGATCGGGTTGTTCTTATGAGAAATATTGTAGCGGGGCCTACGCGGAAAGACCCTTTTGCATATTCAAGGAGCATTTCGAGCTTACGGCCGGAAGATTTTGCAGTCGAAAATGGTATAGCTGGGTGGATTAGAGTGAATATTATTACTGGTATCCGCTGGTAATGAAAGTCCAATAATCTGTATATTTTTCACCCTGTAAGAGAAACTTTGTTAAGGAGTTATCTTTGGGAAAATCAAATGGTCATAAATATGTCTCCCAATCAAACGTGTGACGCGATGTTATCTAGCAACCGTGCAGGCTGGAATGTGAAGTACTGATGGATGACCATGACAGACAGATCCATTGCCTGTGCAGCTCTCTTTATCCAGATCTATGGCCTGTGCAGTTCTCCAGGTACTGTTACACAGATTTTTAGATGACCCCCAGCTGTGAGACAAATTTATGTGAAAAGAATACCTGGTCCTTAGAAAAATGTGGGCAACAGACGCTGACGGCTGACGGAAAAGAACACGGTTGTACATTATGTCACGTACAATGCCTATACAAATAAAGCATCTTGAGGAGATCTGAACAGTCGCTTAGAAAAGCCCTCTTATATAAGCAGCGTGGATCGTCCTTATAAAATAAAAAGACAGACTGCAGAAAAATATGGTAAATATTCGTTTGGAAATCGGGGAACTTATAATTGGAATGCATTACCTGCAGCAATCTTACAGCCTTTTCCAAGAAATGCAAGAGTGCTTCTAAAACAGACTTCAATATCCCGTAAATGTGAACATTTCTATGTGATGCTGTATTTAATGCTAACTCAATCTACTGTAAATCTTCGTATTAATTATTTAAGTTACCTGTGAATTTGTATGTGAGGGTGTTGTATTTACATTGTTGTCCGGCTCTATGGCTAAATGGTTAGCGTGCTAGCCTTTGGTCACAGGGGTCCCCGGCTTCGATTTCCGGCAGAGTCGAGAAATTTAACCATAATTGGTTAATTCTGTTGGCACGGGGCCTGGGTGTATGTGTCGTCTTCATCATCATTTCATCCTCATCATGACGCGCAGGTCGCCTACGGGTGTCAAATCGAAGCACCTGCACCTGGCGAGTCGAACTTGTCCTCGGACACTCCCGGCACTAAAAGCCGTACGCCATCTCATTTACATTGTTAAGCTAGTGTTAAGTTACTACACCGCTCAACCTCTCGTAAGTCGTAGTGCTAAGGTATTGGGCACTTTTAAGCTACCTGTGAATCTGTCTGGGATTACCTTATAACTATTATTGTACACAACGTGGAATGGAATATTTTGTAAATTTTGAGTGAATTTCTGAGTGACTGCGCTTTAGTTATATTATGCTACATGTCAAGGAGTATTCTAAGTGATTTTCCATCAATCTTTTATTAATTTCTAAGTGATTGCTTGTAATTATTATGTTAAACTACTCGTATGGCATTATTAATTGTCATGTTTTGTAGCCCTCCATTTTATTCTTTTTCTACCGTAAAATTTCTTGTTTTGACATAATTTATTGTAATGTTTGGTTTTCCTGTAATAGTTCGTTACATCTCTTACAAGACATTCAAAATGTGATTGCAAAAAAAAAAAAAGGTGGTAAAATATACGTGTAAGTCCTTCGACATGGTAAATAGATCAAAACTAGTAGGGAAATTGGAGTAACTAATTGGCTATACATGAATTACATTGCTAGTAGAAAGCATATTATCAGATAAAGTAGAGATCTGCAATAACCTCGGTAGATCAAAATGGATCCCTCAAACCAACGGGATACTACAAGGCGAGCGACCCTCTAAGTCCACTAATTTTCAATGTCCTCACACACGGTGTGACAAAAGAGATTAAAAGAGTGCATCCTGAAAGTAATGCATATACAACTGAACCTCGATATCTCGAATATATCGAATTTAATTTCGATATAGAGACTCCCCACCTTTGAGGATTGCACGTTATTGAATGACGTATAACTACGGCTTGATACTGTCATAGGTGTTACTTAACCATATAAAAACAAACTCGAAGTATTTTGTCCTTTTAATTACAACACCTAATATAGCAAGTCCTTGAAAACAGAAAAACACACAGTAGAGGAATATGAAACATACCGCTGTTAACAGTTTCGGAAAAATACGTAAATTCTTCTAATTTTCACTCTTGACTGACTCTGTATGCAGGATAGAAGAATGGTCAGTGCACTTTACCCCTGATCTAGTGTCGATCCAACTGCCTATGGTCAACGCACCAGGGGCGGACAGATAAGCCACTATGAAAACATACCGAAGCTTTATGCGTCAAGGAATAATAACACACACACCTTCAATGCTGTATAGCACAGTTAATGCTGTACAAAATTCGAGTGGCAATATTTCCGGCTTCTATAGATGAAACGTTTCCTTCGAGAAATGGAGAAATCGGCAGTGGCGTGCACTGAACCTCATCTACCCCAGCGCTGCTGGGGATAAAGAACTTTGTATTAACATTTCCTAATTATTCCTTAGAATGATTTTTATAATGTTAGAAAATTGCGAATATCTAAGCCAAGCCAAGTACAGTTGTCTCGACAATCCGCTCGCACTACCGCAGTTCAGCTTCTCCAGCGAGCTGGGTTTTCTTGCCAGCGAAATGTAAGGTCGCTTGGGTGACGCACACACTTGAAACTTCCTCGAGGCGAAGCTGTGGCCCCTCGCCTGACAGCAATTTACGGCGACAGGCCAGCTAGCTTAGGTAACGGGTGTTAGTTTTAATACTTGACACTCGAAGTCTTCAGCGCCACACACTAGAGACTGCAAGAAAAAATATCAATATCTTAACAGTATAGCCACTTGCACATCGTCTTGCTAATAAACATAGAGCCAGTATATGAAATCAATTGTAATATAGAAGAATATATTTTAGGCTTGGGTTTCGGCATATATACAGTTTTCTTTGAGCAATTAATTGATGACACGTGTCGAGTATGTGTTCCGATAGCCGCAGAAAAATATTTGGTTTGCCCAACATGAACACAGAGTTAAGCTCGAATGGTTGTCTGTGATGGTGGTATAAAGTGAATTTTTGTAGCGTTCCTCTTGGATTATAGGTGAAGGTTTCGCGAGTTCTGTGGCATTCTTCATGTGTTAAACGTCGTGACAAATATTTTCCCTCGTTTGTCGTCGATGCACGTACACTCAGTATGCGAGGGAAACTATAAAAGTTCAACGACGGTAAAATACCAGTTAAATTTTGCTGACTAGTTTAGATCAGGCTGTTTAAGTAAAAAACAAATAGTTAGTCCCAGTTTTTCTTTTGTGAAAACCAAAACTGTACTATCACGAAGCATCACCGGATGAAACCGTAAGTGCATTGTTTAAAATCTGTTATAGATTAAGTTATGATGGTGTGGCCACTGCCGTGAATATCAATTGAATCGGTTATTTGAGAAACCACACATGTCCATTTTCGGATAAAATAGGTCTACCGCATATAAATGTTAAAATTATATGTATTCCTAACTTACAGACAGACAGCATACATATCCGCCTCATTACAAGGGTTCTACTGAACTGGGACCTTGAAAATTTAATCCTGGCCTATTTTTAATAGGCAGGACATATCTGAGGAACTGGAATAACAGGCATGATAAGACATTCTCTTGGCGTTATTGTTAACAGGGTGGATGTCCCTATGTAACTGCAATAAGTGATATTGTTTAGACAGACAATGTTGGAAAACGTTCTGAATTTTGACTTTAACGGAGGAAAATTTCAATATGAAACTTAATAATTAAAGCGAGATATGTAGCGGGCTTAAATGTTGGTAAGCATTAAATAACTCATTTTTAAAATATTTCTTTTCTGGCAGGAGTTTATTTATTTCAGAAATCACATCTGTCCAGTAAGTCTCAGTTCCTATGACACTCATTTTTGAAAACTTATTTCTTTTTCAAAAATCGTCATATTTATTACCAAAGATCCGATAAATAATAGATATACAAACCAGGCACAAATTACAAACATTAGAAATATTTATCGACTTTTCTCAAAATTAGTAGTAGAGGACATGTGTGCTTTCTCAAATAACCGATTCAATTTGTAAGTATGTGCGAGCGCGTGGTTAAAAATATTTTTGAAAGATCTTTCTCAGGTAGACCTTTCCACGAAAAATGCAGCCTTATAAAATGGTAATGTTGACTTTAGAGAGTGTAGTGGGGCTACGATTGTTTATATTTAAAAAACATTTTTGCAGCGGGGGTAATGAATATGTTCACCGCACGCCACTGGAAATCGGTGTAATCGAATTTCGAATAACAGAGGTATAAATACAGGTGAAGAATAGAACAGACGGCAGGGAAATTGAAGTTATTTCGAGGTGCTGGAAATTCGATTGATGGAGGTTCGAGATATCGAGGTTCGACTGTATATGCGGATGATATGGCACTAGCTTCGGCTAGCAAAGATGAGCTACGGGCCGCAATGGACTTGATTACTGCATGGGCTGAGGAAAATTAAATGAATCTTAATACCAACAAGACAGAGGTGGTAATCTCCAAAAAAGGAGGAAATGAACAGACAACGACATCGTCTTACGTAAAGGACAAAACCTGAAAATCTACAACCACCACAAGTACCTAGGGACCACTACCCAGGAACCATGATCCAATTTCTCGAGACATATGTGAGAGAGAATAGTAGCGACCGTAAGATTCATCAAACAAACCAAACAAACCCCATGGCACTACAGCCCTTGAAGGGCCTTGGCCTACCAAGCGACCGCTGCTTAGTCCAAAGGCCTGCAGATAACGAGGTGTCGTGTGGTCAGCACAACGCATCCTCTCGGCCGTTATTCTTGGCTTTCTGAACCGGGGCCGCTATCTCGCCGTCAGATAGCTCCTCAATTCTAATAACGTAGGCTGAGTGGACCCCGAACCAGCCCTCAGGTCCAAGTAAAAATCCCGGACCTGGCCGGGAATCAAACCCGGGGCCTCCGGGTAAGAGGCAGGCACGCTACCCCTACACCACGGGGCCGGCGTCTATAAATATCTTCCGCATCTGTAATTAGAGACAGCTATGAGTGTGTTCGAAGTGAAAGTGCTGCCAGTAGCCACATATGGTAAGAATTAATGTGGGAGTACCTCTCGAAAAGGCAACTGAAAGAACTCCAAATCCCGAAAGCAAGGTTCCTTAAACGAGAACGTGCTAAAATATACGCTATCAAGACTGGTCTATATTCTTGCGAGGGAGACATTCCTAGTGGAGGATATAAGACTCCAGTTCCTCCAGCCAGGTACAGTGATCTGTACGAAGCTGTTCCAGGATCTTCGTACGATGAATGCTACAATATCGGACAATTTTTACACGACAGATACGATGATAAATCTATATTGGACACGATCAGGATATAACCTACGGCATACGGTCACCAGGTTCACCGTCTATGTGTAAAACGGATGGATCTCCTGAATAATAATAATAATAATAATAATAATAATAATAATAATAATAATAATAATAATAATAATAATAATAATAATCACTGGACAGGTGGAGGGAATATTTTGAAAATCTTCTGAACGCAAAAGGCTCAAGGGGAGGAGGAAAATTATGTTGGTGAAATTACGCTTGAGGACGTGGAAAGGATGGTAAATAAACTCCATTGTCATAAAGCAGCAGGAATAGATGAAATTAGACCTGAAATGGTGAAGTATAGTGGGAAGGCAGAGATGAAATGGCTTCATAGAATAATAACATTAGCATGGAGTGTTGGTTAGGTACCTTTAGATTAGACAAAAGCAGTAATTGCACCTATCTATAAGCAAGGGAACAGGAAGGATTGCAACAACTATCGAGGTATATCATTGATTAGTGTACCAGGCAAAGTATTTACTGGCATCTTGGAAGGGAGGGTGCGATCAGTAGTTGAGAGGAAGTTGGATGAAAACCAGTGTGGTTTCAGACCACAGAGAGGCTGTCAGGATCAAATTATCAGTATGCGCAAGGTAATTGAAAAATGCTACGAGAGGAATAGGCAGTTGTGTTTATGTTTCGTAGATCTAGAGAAAGCATATGCCAGGGTACCGAGGGAAAAGATGTTCTCCGTACTGGGGGACTGTGGGGTTAAGGGAAGATGATTAAAATCAACCAAAGGCATTTATGTTGACAATTGGGCTGCAGTGAGAACTGTGAGTTCTTGGTTCAGGGTACTAACAGGGGTTAGACAAGGCTGTAATCTTTCACCTTTGTTGTTCGTAGTTTACATGGATCATCTGCTAAAAGGTATAAAGTGACAGGGAGGGATTCAGTTAGGTGGAAATGCAGTAAGCAGTCTGGCCTATGCTGACGACTTGATCTTAATGACAGATTGTGCCGAAAGTCTGCAGTAACATCTTGCAACTTGAAAATAGGTGCAATGATTATGGTATGAAAATTAGCCTTTCGAAGACTAAATTGATGTCAGTAGGTAAGAAATTTGAGAGAACTGAATGTCATATATGTGATACAAAGCTGCAACAAGTAGATAATTTCAAGTATTTAGGATGTGTGTTTTCCCAGGATTGTAATATAGTAAGTGAGATTGAATCAAGGTGCAGTAAAGCTAATGCAGTGAGCTCGCAGTTGCGATCAATAGTATTCTGTAAGAAGAAAGTCAGCTCTCGGACCAAATTCTTTACATCAGTCTGTTTTCCGATCAACTTTACTTTACGGGAGCGAAAGCTGGGTGGACTCAGGATATCTTATTCATTAGTAGTAACAGACATGAAAGTAGTGAGAATGATTGCTGGTACAAACAGGTGGGAACAATGGCAGGAGGGTACTCGGAATGAAGAGATAAAGGCTAAGTTAGGAATGAACTCGAGGAATGAAGCTGTATGCATAAATCGGCTTCGATGGTGGAGTCATGTGAGGCGAATGGAGGAGGATAGGTCACCTAGGAGAATAAGAGACTCAGTTATGGAGAGTAAGAGAAGTAGAGGGAGACCAAGACGACGATAGTCAGACTCAGTTTCTAACGATTTAAAGATAGGGGGTATAGAACCAAATGAGGCCACAGCACTAGTTGCAAATAGAGGATTGTGGCGACATTTAGTAAATTCACTGAGGCTTGCAGACTAAACGCTGAAAGACATAACGGTCTATAATGATGTATGTACGTTTGTATAATAATAATAATAATAATAATAATAATAATAATAATAATAATAATAATAATAATAATAATAATAAACCAAACCCCATGGCACTACAGTCCTTGAAGTGCCTTGGACTACCAAGCGACCGCTGCTCAGCCCGAAGGCCTGCATATTACGAGGTGTCGTGTGGTCAGCACGACGAATCCTTTCGGCCGTTATTCTTGACTTTCTAGACCGATGCCGCTATCTCACCGTCAGATAGGTCCTCAATTCTAATAACATAGGCTGAGTGGACCTCGAACCAGCCCTCAGGTCCAGGTAAAAATCCCCGACCTGGCTGGGAATCGAACCCGGGGCCTCCGGATAAGAGGCAGGCACACGGGGCCGGCTCAATAATAATAATAATAATAATAATAATAATAATAATAATAATAATAATAATAATAATAATAATAATAATAATAATAATTGTAATGGCTGGTACACCTCTACGCCGCACATTTGAATTTTCCGCCTTAAAGTACTCCTCTACAGGAGAAACTAGGAACTTAAAACCTGATCTACTTAAACTTTTGCTCTGAAGATGTCACTGGGTTAATTTCGACGTGTTTTTGTTTACTATTTATCAAAAAGTTTGGACATTGTCTCATAGGTGTCTCTACTAAAAAACTATGATCATGCACCCTGGTGCGAAGTGAGGAAACTTTCTTGAAGATGTGTTGTACTCATAAGTTTTCTTATTACTAAATTTCGTTCTTTCATTTGTGGGTTGGCAATATTAATCTTTCCTTTCCACCAGTTTTGAAGTTAGCCAATCAATTATTTCTGTAATTAATTTTTGACCAATCGTGTCTTTCTTCTTCGATTTTGTGTGTAACTGTGTACTGTAACCAATAAAATCCTGTGGGTGTGGCTTAATTATTCATGAAAGGTCTCGAATCTTCCCCGAGGGTATAAAAACTGCCGATTTTCTTGTCTCTTGGTCACATCATCAACATTTAATTTAGTGTATGGACGTGTAGCAGGAGGCGGGAAGCGCCTCTTTCTTCAGGCAGCAGTTCTTCAATAAGGTAATGGCCACCTAACATCTTTATTTCTTGCTAGCTCAGCAGTTTAACCCGCGGGGAAGGTCCGAAACCTTTACTATGTAACCTGTCTTCAACTATGTAATTTGCCGTCGCTTTTGTAAAACTTCATATATCTTTAACTGTAAATCGGGGATAGAGAGTGCTTTACCCTCTTGAGCTCCCCTTCACTTTTGACTTGAGGTCACTACGTTTTCGTAACCGATTTTCTACTCTTCCTTAATGTGTTAAATTTATTCTGTATACGAGTCACCTCCATAGTTTGGGAACAACCCCTGTTTCATCGGCCTTGTGCCTCTTAGGTTTTAAGAAGTTTCATTCAGGAGTGCAAGTATACGCCTCCATTCATTTTGTATTTTGGGGGCCATTTACTTAACCTATTCATTTTCTGCTAAGGCCCAATAGATTGGGTACAAGATATCCCCGTTTCAGTGGTGTAATTTGTGTCTTGATGGCAAGTGAGTGTAAGGTATGGTATGCCTTTAATAGGCTTGGAAAACTAAGAGCGGGTCAGCTCTTTTATGTATTGGAAATATGCCTCTAGAAGGCTTGACACTGCTAGGTGGGAGCAAGTGCTCCATGGAATTTGGGGATTTCTGCCCTTTGGTAATATGTGTTTGTGAGCTGAGAGCTCAGGAAATGTAAAACTTGGGGCTTGAAGCCCAGCTTGTTAAACTGTCTCTAAATCTTGGCTTTTCCTGGTCTTGTACCTGAGTGTCGATTACTTGTTCACTTGTTGTTACTTGTTAAATTTTCAAATTCTATGTGAAAATTGTTAAGTTTTGCTATTTTCGAAAATATAACCTTTAATGAAATTTTAATTCATATCTCGGCTTTGTGGATAGATCCATTCCAGCCCGCACCTTCTTTCACCTCTGCATTCCACGGGTATCCCCGTAACAACAACAACAATAATAATAATAATAATAATAATAATAATAATAATAATAATAAAGTAAACGTCTGCACTCACCTGATCTGTGAGTTTCACTGGGAATAACCCCTGCCTGCGAGCCGGCGAGCTAAAACTTGTAGGCGTTTTACTGCCGGGTGCTAACTAGGTGAATTCCCTACCCCAAGGGCTACACACAGAACAGGCCAGTTCATTAAACGGTCTTCCTTCATAGTATAAATATAAATGCTACTCTCTCACAGTTTCATTATCTGTCGTCATTCGTCAACTAACAGATAAGTACCCATTCCCCGCGCATTACAAATGTATGATACCATGATCTCATAACATCAAATCCCAGTAACATTTTTTCCTCAGGTGATTGCTAGCTCCTGACAAGAAATACGGAATAGCTCGGAGACAGACTGGAGTACAATTTTTTTTAAAAACGTAAAATGAATAAAACACTAAATCCGCTATAATCCGCTATAATAAATCTAGAATTCCGCCAAAAAAATCCGCTGTCCGCTAAATTATATATTTCTCTGCCGACATTCTAAATCCGTCAAATTTAGCGGAAAATACGCTAAGTTGGCAACACTGCTACCAACTTAAGTGCGGTAATAAAAGTACAATACAGTAAACTTTCACCAAAAGAACAATAATTAAGTATGCATTACAATTAACGGCGTAGTCATACAATTAAAAAGTAATTTAGTATTTGCCTACACACTAACAAAGTAACACACTAGATAGAACTCCACAGACACATTGAGTGAGACTGCCAGACTGATGAATGCGGGCAACCTTGGTAAAAATATACCCCTGCTACCCTTCGCCGCAGAACACGCTGCACATTGCTCCTTAGATCTCCACTACTTCATATGGCGTTGTACAGTTCGGTTAGCCGCGACCAACGGCATTTTGTGCGTATTTTCCATAAGTATTTTTGTTAACAATAATAAAAGTTAAAATAAATAATTAGCTGAAAGGACAACAGGGATTGCATATTTTCAAAAAAGTAATTCTAGGTTTCAGGCCGCTAAAATGGAATAAAAATTTAACTTTTGCTCCACAAAGTGGGGGTGGGGCGAGCCCCCCCACTAATCGCCACTACTGCGCGAAGCTGTCTGATTGACTAACTTCAGAAGCTGTTAAAATGACAATGGCGCGAGATATCCAATAAATTATTTTCAAATTATTTATCAGTGTGACCAACTCTTTAACGCTCATATACCCGGTCCACGTCTTTTCCGACCACCCTATAAATACTTTCTTCTTTTTTACAATTTGCTTTACGTCGCAGCGACACACATAGGTCTTTTGGCGACGATGGGAGAGGAAAGGCCTAGGAATGGGAAGGAAGCGGCCGGGGTCATAATTAAGGTACAGCCCCAGCCTTTTTAAAATGGGAAACCACGGAAAACCATATTGAAGGCCATCGATAGTGGGGTTCGAACCCACTATCTCCCGGATGCAAGCTCACAGCTGCGCACCCCTAACCACACGGCCAACTCGCCCGGTTCCTATCTATACAAGAACCGTCTAAAACGTTCGGTGAATGATACCCAAAAACAAAGAAAACAGGTGTTACAAACAACATACCTTTAGTCGCCTTCAAAGTACTCTCCATTATCCACTATACACTTTTGGTAATGTGTGTACAAATACTGAAAACTGGCAGTGAATCAGTAGTGTAGCCAGGATCGGTCGATTGGGGTAGAGGGTGGGGTGGGAGTATAGTTACAAAATGATGATAGAACATAATGAAGGTACATGCGTAGTCCGCACATGCATGCCTTGTCATTATAAGGACACCTACAGTATAGTTATTATGTTGATATTCAGATTGCAGCACACTACACAATCTTACATTTATTTATTCGTTTCAGAAGCATACATTTTACATAACATAATGGTACTTAATGACATACATATCAAATAGTGTCTGCCCAGAATTTTGCCAAATCACGGGCATTAGGTGTCGCAGCCATCAAGTCCTCCATTGTGCAACTTAAAGGACACTTACTACAGTTCATGGAATGGGCTGTGGTTTGGTCTTCACCACATTCACATAGCCTGGATGTGCCAGGAAAGACCCAATTTACCATATTGATTCTTGATCTACCAACCCCAGTGCGAAGCCTGTTCAACGATGTCCAAGAAGACCAATGTTCCTCATGTCCTGGAGGGAGGTGTTCAAGTGGTAGCATCCAACGAGCAAGTTGAGGATTTCTAGTTCTCCATAATCTCAACCTTGTGGATTGAGCAGATTCGTTTAGATCTTCGTTTGTATTCAGGAAACTCCTCCTAGACCTCAATCTTCGGTCGGCAGGGTCATATCCGTACAATGGGTGCGCACATGAGGAAAGCGCTTTAGTTTTCTCATTCATGAATGTAAGTTCTCTTCTAACATCTTACATTAAAATACAGAACAAGAACAATACGATCAAGGTCAACAGTTTTACAGCTAATTGTATGTTCAGTTTACAATCTAAAATCCAATTTTCGAGGCTTCTTAGAAAATAGATTCAACATATCTCTTGGTTTTAGAATTATGTCTCTGAATGTTTGTTTAGTTTATTGTTTATTGTCAGTTTCTGTCCATTTTCTTTTTGTAAAAATTCAAAGGGGGAAGTGTTCTAACACCCAGTAACCTTCATACCTGGCTGCGCCCCTGCAGTGAAGTCCTCTTTTGGAATCAATCAAAGCAATGATGTCACACGTCTTTGGATGTCCGGTATGTCTGCACGATGTATGCCTTTCAGGATTCCCTTGAGGCGGCGAAACATAAAAATGTTTGCAGGCACCAGATCCGGAGAGTACGGTGGATGTTCAAGATGTGATGCAACATTAAGAGTTTCCTGTCCATCCCTGAAGCGTTTGAACCAGGCATAAACACATGTTCTGCTTACGGTTGCTATCCCGTACACTTGCACCAACATCGCATGTGTCTCGGTGGCCGTTTTCCCAGTTCTTTGCAAAACTTGATGTTTATGCGTTGCTCCATTGCACTATGCCACGTGCCTTCACACGCACTACGTTCGACTGGCAGCATCTGACTTACCTGCTTCAGCTCCGTGTGTTCAACGCTGCGTGGTGCTTCTCGAGGTGTCTCTCTATTCACATACGCATGGAAGCAGTGTCGGTCCATTCACTGTACTTATTAGACATCCCTTGTATGTAGACTGGAAGACAAAAGAATGTTTTGAGTCTTGTTTGAATTAGTTTATTAATCAAAGCTTATAATATCAAACGTACATGTCAAATGGTCATTCGACTTTCCCCTACAGTACAGTCCCAACCTTTTATTGAGTAAGACATTTCCGTCTGCATTCTATTAGTCAATAATAGTTGTATGATACTGTCTTGTAAGATCATTAATACTCGCCGTTTGTAAAACACGAATGCTTCAGATAAATAATTCCTTTACTCTTAGAAGGAGGTGCACTTTCTTCCGAATCTTCTGGAAAATCATCTTTCAGGGAAAATTAGAAATCACGATATGCAATTAAATGTATAATAAATAGTGTATATATTCTGAATAAATGGGAAAAATTGGAACATGATTATGAATTTAGAATCGAATTTAAAAATTTAAACAGCTCTTGTTATAGACCCATTTGCTATTTTATTTCCGATTAAATAAATCTACTAATGCAGAGGGTTTAATTTATTTTAGCACATTAAATTCCACGAAGTTAACATTCAAATGATTTATTATTGTGTTCACTAATTAGTTCAGGATTTCAAATTTACATTCCAGCCAAAAGACTGAGATATTTTTAGTTTTATTTGAAGTTTCCACAAAAGAAATTAAAATATGTGGAAGTGAAGAGATTTTCTAATCCTACATAGAATAGAAGGATATAGTTACATTTTAAAATGAGTATTATTTATGAAATTAACTTATTAAAATATAAGTTATTCCGTTTCAATATTAAAGGATTTTACATTAGGAACTACTTAGTCGAGATGGTAAAGGCCTGTTCGGTTCATCCGATAAGGTGTCGTTTCAATTCCCCGTCAGGAAGTGGAACAGTTTTGAAAACAAGATTTCCACTGTTCGAAAGGTTCCCTCACCCTACTCTACAAGTGAGTACCAAGTTAATTTCTGGGGGCAAAAGCAGTCTGGCACAGAGCTAGCCACTTAGTACCGAGTATCTCACTTAGTACCGAGGTTACGGTTGGTGGAGGCTTTTACCTTACACTCCTTCAAGGGCCTTGGCTTTGGCTATTTCACATTACTTCGCAATGAATAAATGGTAGGATTGTAAATTTAGTTCTCAGATGTTTATTTTACATTCGCATAAAATACTTCATCGTATGCTTAGAAAAACCGCCATGTGAAATATTTCAGCTTAGAACTCGGACCGGTAAGGTTCTGTCGTCTACTGTTCAATATTGTGCGGATCTTCTTGTTCTTAATGACACATGAGGAGTGTCTGTTCAAAAGCCGCTATTTCCACACTAAGAAAGTTGTGAAAAAACGCTAGGAAACGTATAATAAAAGGCACATGGAACATACCCACGATCGGACGAAATACTGAAAAGAAATTTGAAGTGAAAATAGCACCTTTTGAACAGACGCTCTTCATATGTGTTTCGAGTAAATATTCATCGGACAACATTGTCACATAGTGGATTTTTCAGGCACAATGACGATATTAATAGTATAAGAGACAGTCAAATGAAAGCGGACTACCTGCTATGAAGTATAGTAGAACATTTCGTACCTCAAATATAATTTCCAGAACTGTTAAGAAATGTATCCCACTGAGTTCGAACAGGGGGCTACAATCAAGGCACGGCGCTATGAAGCCACGATACAGAAACCGAGGCTCGCCATAATGTCAAAAACACGGAGCATGGTAATAAAATGGAAATATCCTTCTTCTTGACAATGCCCGCCCGCAAACTGCCAGCTCTGTGAATATGTTTCAGAGATTTGGGAGGGAAGCACTTCAACATCCTCTCTACATCCCAGATCTCTCTCCATGCGATCTTCGCATCTTTGGGGAACTGAAAACATTTGCAGCCGACAGTGATATGTGTGACTGGGTACAGATGTGGCTCCATCAACTGCCCGCCAGCTCCTTCAAGAATTGGATTGATCGTCTCATCATCCATGGAGTACATTTCTTAATAGTTCCAGTGGTCAAAATGTTCTACTATAATTTCTGGCAGGCGATCCGTTTTCACACTGTAGTTACGTTCATACCGCCGATGTGGTGTAGCGGTTAGTGTGATTAGCTGCCACCGCCGGAGGCCCGCGTTCAATTTCCGGCTCTGCCACGAAATTGGAAATGTGGTACGAGGACTGGAACGGGGTCAACTCAAACTCGGGAGGTCAGCTGAGTAGAGGTGGGTTCGATTCCCATCTAAGCCATCCTGGAAGTGGTTTTCCGTGGTTTCCCACTTCTCCTCCAGACAAATGTCGGGATGGTACCTAACTTAAGGCTACGGCCGCCTCCTTCCCACATCCTTGTCTATCACATCCGAACTCCACCCTCCACAAGGCCCTTGTTTAGTATAGCAGGTGAGGCCACCTGGGCGAGGTACTGGTCCTCTACCCCAGTTGTATCCCCACGACCCAAAGTCTCACGCTCCAGGACACCGTCCTTGAGGCGGTAGTTGTGGGATCCCTCCCTGAATCCGAGGGATAAACAAACCCTGGAGGTTAAACGGATTAAGAAAGAAAGAAAGAAAGAAAGAAAGATAGATAGAAAGAAAGAAAGAAAGAAAGTTACGGTACTTTTATAGTTCTGATTCAGATGCTTTCTTCAGCTTTTCCCAGGTTATTTTTGAATCTTCAGGTGAAAATGCCATCCTGAAATCCACCTGGATTAGAGCCTCGACTGTCTAGGTGGGAAGCCTGCAGGTAATTCATTACCATAATCACGCCCCAAGCTCACTGATTCATGTACAGCTATAAAAGTAAAGTAAAACCCTCTTCGTACAGGCCTTGAAGACCCTTGGAGTAGCGGAAGATGTAAGTCTAAGCTTGTGCAATTCTTAACCTCAGCACTAACAAGTTATTGCTTTATTTGAACCGGACTGATTTCAATGAAACTTCTGTAGCATGATATCTTGATCATCTACATATAATTGTTAACATAGGGTAAAGGGAGGTATATTCGTGATACATGTAAGTTCGTGATACATCTTTGAATAAGTATCATGAACTTCCCTGTTGCAGACTAAGCATTTAAACATTACTACTAGTTCCCTGAGTTCTCAGCAGATGTCTCTGGCTACTTTCATTGGTCTTCATCGCTCTAGCGTACACATGATACTTATTCCAAGATATACCACGAACTTACCTGTATCACGAACATACCTTCCTTTACCCTAATTTTTTATTATCACTAACGAGGAAAATTCCGGGTTCCTGTTCAGAATCAATAATTTCGTCATGCTGGGGACAATCGATGTAACAAAACAAGGTCAAGTCTGTAGCGATGTTCCGATATCTTTTGGATCGATGCCTTCGATATACCATCTTCCATTTAAACCTGCAGCAACAAAGCGACCAACCGAGCAGAGCAGGGGTGCGCTTCTGTATTCGGGAAACGGACAGGGGCTGGTCCCCACCATCTGCTGTCCTAAGAATGGTTTTCCATTCTCTTGCACTAAGGGGAATGCAGGGACAGTTCCTAGTATAGGCCCCGGCCGCCAACCCACTCACCTTCTCCGAGCATCTCCTGGCCTGAGAGATGGCGTCACCGTCTAAGAGGCCCGCCCCCACCCTTCAGGGGAGGAAAACACAAATTTAGTAGTAGTAATTACTATTTTAAAGTTTTTGATACTTTAATTGATCATCCAACGAGGTTTAATTGCTATTGGATTAGTGCAACTCAAATAAATCCCTTGCAAGTGGGATATATTGATAAACTCTGTGCTCGGCCGGCTGAGGAATGACAACTTGACCAATTTAATCATTATTAGAAGTGTAGAAGATGGCACGGATCGCTAGTCTACTTGCGTTATGTTTTAACTTATCCACTGTGATGTCTCTCACCAGCACTGTGGTGGCACTTGGTAAATGTCAAGAGTTTTGGACTGCACTGTAGGTTCCATTAGCCTGGCACAGTCTCTATAATGAGTATTCCGAGAATGGAGGTGAAACTTTCGTCCTCTCGGCGATGGATCCTAACGATCTGCGTAGTTAGTATAGCGGATTTCGATGACTTCTTCTCAGCTCACGCCAGCGAGATGGTAGAAGAGCGTGGGATTAAGAAGCCCATGAACCCACAACCTGAAACACACATTAAAAATAATCATGGTAATTAAAACTCTCCCGTCCATAGTGCAGAGCGGGCCGCGTACTACAGAACAGCACCATAGTTACTGCTTTCACGTGCCATATACGAGCAGGTACAGGTCGGTTAACTACTACTATTATCGTCGCCATAAGACCTATTTGTGTCGGTGCGACGTAAAACAAATAGCAAAAAAAAAGAAACTTCTACTATTTCCTGTCTCTTGTGTCAGCTTCCTTGGCAGAAAGCTTTCAAGGAAGTAAACAATTTGTGAGTAAGAAAATGAAAGTTCTATCTGGCCACAACTATTTCGAAACAATCCAGTATATTCATTTTCAACATTCTTTGATGATATGATACCTTTCTTCAAGTGTCTACTATTATTATTATTAAATAAATAAATAAATAAATAAATAAATAAATAAATAAATATTTTTTTTTGCTATTTGCTTTACGTCGCACCGACACAGATATGTCTTACGGCGACGATGGGATAGGAAAGGGCTAGGAATTGGAAGGAAGCGGCCGTGGCCTTAATTAAGGTACAGCCCCGGCATTTGCCTGGTGTGAAAATGGGAAACCACGGAAAACCATCTTCAGGGCTGCCGACAGTGGGGCTCGAACCCACTATCTCCCGATTACTGGATACTGGCCGCACTTAAGCGACTGCAGCTATCGAGCTCGGTAATAAATAAATAAATAAATAAATAATAATAATAATAATAATAATAATAATAATAATAATAAATATCTACCTTTGTGGTGTAGTGGTTAGTGTTATTAGCTGCCACCCCTGGAGGCTCGGGTTCGATTCTCGGCTCAGCCACGCAATTTGAAAAGTGGTACGAGGGCTGGAACATGGTCCACTCCAAGTCTCGGAAGGTCAACTGAGTAGAGGGGGTTCGATTCCCACCTCAGCCATCCTCGAAGTGGTTTCTCGTGGTTTCCCCACTTCTTTTCCAGACAAATTCCAGGATGGTACCTAAGTTAAGGCCACGGCCGCTTCCCTCCCTCTTGCTTGTCTATCCTTTCCGATGTTCACATCCCCCCACAAGTCCCCTGAACAGCATAGCAGGCGAGGCCGCTTGGGTGAGGTACTGGTCCTCCTTCCCAGTTGTATGCCCAGACCCAAAGTCTCACGCTCCAGGACAGTGTCCTTGAAGCTGTAGAGGTGGGATCCCTCTCGGAGTCCGAGGGAAAATACAACTCTGGACGGTAAATGAATTAAGAAATAATACTAATAATAATAATAATAATCGCATGGCCTCAGCTACTGTGTGCTGATATTGACGCCATCTGGCTGTTTTCTCGTCAATTCCCGCGTACCGTTTTACTCTAGGCCTCCGAATCTGCCTCGGTCGTTAGAGTTTTAACTAACTTAGTCGGGGAAACACCCAGTGTGTTACCAGAGATCTTTTACAGGCCGACATCGTACGACGTGGTGTGTCGAATGTATATTTTCCGCCCTTCAAAATTCCGACTATCTCTGCCATGTTAGAATCCGCTACCTTTGGTTTAAAAGAACTCCATCTAACACAAATGAGCAGTATCTATATAAAACTGAAATAACGGATGGACGGAGTTTCATGACATTTTGCAAAAATTCTTTGAGGGAATTATCACATGAATAACTTTGGTTTATTTTAAAATATTGATCTGAAAATATATTACAGTATTTGTGAAATTATTTTCCAAAAAATGAATATGGTGCCCGTTCTTTCTCACTCAATCACATCCGAACTAGTAGACCAGTTGAGCTGATCTGAATACATCTCAGATTTTCACTTCAAATAGGGCTACAAGCCTATTCTTATTTTACAATATGTAATCTTTTAAAATGGGGCCATTAAATTGTACGCATTTACTGGATTCGCGCACTTTTTATCCTGAAAACTAAAACAATGGGCAAATTATTTATTTATTTATTTATTTATTTATTTATTTATTTATTTATTTATTTATTTATTTTTCCTTAATTGTACATGTTACATTGTAGAGGGGTATGAGTATATGGAAAAAGGGTAAGCCCCACATACATCGAAGTGCCTCCATTCCCACACGTACAGCAGAACTTCGATATCTCGAAACACCTCGGGAGCTAAATTTTATTTCGATTTATCGAAATTTCGAGATATAGAGAATACCATTTTTGAACATATATAGCGCGTAATTGAATCATATGTATCTACGGGCTTATGCTGAATATAGTATTTAAAATATACTAACAAACTTGTATTTTAGGGCATCGCTTTAATTATATTAAAGCAACTTTTTAGAAGACAGAATATAGTACATACAGTAGGGAAACAAACATAGCTCCGTTAACACCTTTTTTTATTTTTGCTAGGGGCTTTACGTTGCACCGACACATATAGGTCTCATGGCGACGATGGGATAGGAAAGGCCTACGAGTGGGAAGGAAGCGCCCGCGGCCTTAATTAAGGTAAACCCCGGCATTTGCCTGGTATGAAAATGGGAAACCACAGAAAAACATCTTCAGGGCTGCCGGAAGTGGGGTTCGAACCCACTATCTCCCGGATTCAAGCTCACACGTGCGCGGCCCTGACCGCACGGCCAACTCATCCGGTGTAAAGATTATTCTTGAAGTTCTAATTAATAGAAGTTACTTATGTACAGCACGCCGGGTTTTCTATGTATTTATATATACATTTTCTTTACAGCGTAGAGGAAGTGGGTAAGAGGAACCAATTTCACTTCAGATGGTAGAAGAATCCATAGACGAGCAGATCGTGCGTAAAGTCCATTTAAATATGAGGTTGTTTTGGTGAATGTGATTACCCCAATGAAGACCTTTCCGTATAGTAACACCTGAGTATTTAAGGTATTTACAATGATCCCCATGAGGAACTTTAACCCCGTCAATGCAGTAATTTAAGGCGACTCTCCGGAGATAAAATTATATTTTTAGCTATTGCATGAGTTTACACGAAACTTTGTGGGAATGCCACCTACATAAAAGTAGAGATATCAAGAAACATTTCTTTCATACACAATTAATAGTTTTTCCAAAATATTTTTTTAAAATTTTTAATTCCATTTTTTTCATGAAATTTTATTAACGTGTTAATATAAATTCGTAATTAGGTAGATAATACTTCTTTTAAAAGCACTACGTATCGATTTTTTCTGTACATGATTTATATAAGGAGATATATTGTACTAAAGTTTGTGTAATTTTTACGTTCTAAAATTTTGGACTTAAAATCCCTACTACTTGAAAAATTTCCAAAATTCCATATGCAGGTTTCATTATATAGCTGTGATACATATACCAAAGAAATTTTGTTACATTTGGCAGAATATTATGGGAGAAAATGGGATTTAAATGTAAAATTACAATTGGCAAACAAAAGCAATATTACAGTGATAAGTTGTTTGAATTCAGCGGAATAACTTCGTGACAAGAAAATTAATCCTTTCAATTTCAGTCATTAAAAATTTTCGCCAAAATGACCAAAATATCGATTTTTATCTCCGGAGTGTCGCCTTAAAGGGAGAGGTCTTTTCCACCTTGTGAAAATTGCAACCCGAATTTTCACCCCATTTACCATCATACCGTTGGCTGATGTTCTTACCACAACATTGTCGAGATTTTTTTTTTTTTTGCAATGGTTCACAGTCTTGTACCTTACTTACTTACTTACTCTTTATAGTATAATATCGTCCGCAAAAATCTCTGTCTCTGATACCAGTACCTTACTCGCATCATTTTTATACAGAGGGGCCAATAAAATATATACACATTCCAAACAAACACAAAATTGTGTTTAACACAAGGAAGCTGAATTCACCCAAACAGAACAACTAATCATCTTCGACTTTTCCTGTTTTCTAGTTACAACAGTTGCTCAAATTGCCCACCATCGGCGTCGATACACTTCTGAGTACGTTTAACTACTGACGGAGCAATGTTTGCTAAAGTGTCCTCAGTGATTGCAGCCCATGCCGTTTCAATTTCTTCCCGAACTGCTGCCAGTGTAACCGGTTTTCTACGGTATAAGTCATCTTTAAGAGTTCTCCATAGATAGAAATCCAACGGAGTTAGATCCGGAGAACGCGGTGGAAACTCAGTCGGACCTCTTCGTCCTATCCAATGCCCTGCAAGACTGGCATCAATGTACGTACGGACATCTCGGTTGTAATGTAGTGGTGCACCATCCTGTTGACAGTAAAATTCCTCATTTCCATAAAGTCTGCGAATTGCGTGTAAGACGGACGAGCGTATCATATTCAGGTACATTTGGCCTGCTACTGTTCTTTAATAAAAGAATGGTCCAGTTAGACCCCAGATGACAACCCACACCAAACATTAATTCCAGGTAAATTAGCAGCTTTTTCCACAAAAACATGTGGATTGTTCGCGCCCCAGCAGGCGCAGTTATGCCGGTTAACACCTACGTTTAACTTAAATCGTGCCTCATCGGACCAAACAACTTTCCCTACGAAGGCCTCATCCTCTTGCACCATGTTCCAAAACCACTCACAGCACTGCATTCTCCGATCAGGATCATCTTCATTTAAAGCATGCAGAAGTCTTGGGATGAAAATTTCAACTTTGCTGTTTTAATAATACGGTGTTCGCTGGTTTTGCTAATCTCTGTCCCACGCGCATATTGCTTTGTAGATTTCTGCGGTGAGTGATCGAAACGTTCGAAAACCACAGCCGAGGACGTGGAGCTTGTTGCTGTGCTAGGTCTCCCAGATCTGCCCTTTTGAGCATCGCATATGGTACCACGACTCTCAGATTTGTCTCGAATGCGTGCAATTTTCACTCGCATTGGCGGTTTTTTTGCTGTACACACGTCTCCATTGTCGTTGAACTTCAACAACTTTCTTAGTTTTCCAATACCACTTCAAAATTACTTTGCGCTGTTCAAACGATATTTTTGGCTCCGTTACGCTAGCATAACGCCATGTTTACAGAACATCATACGATGATCTTGGCTTCATTTGTTCATTGCGTATCGTTTCAGAACTCACGAGTCTTAAAACTCACAAGTATCAAAATTCACAATTCCAAGAAGAGGATTAGTGAGAGTAGGTTTCTTCACCTGAGCCGGTCTCAAAACTCATGAGGCGGGCCAGTTCTTCTTTGAATGGATAAATGTCCACCCTGCCCACATAATGATTGTAGATGTTTGGAAACTAACTCGGAACTGTGCGAAAAGGTCCGTTGTTAGCGCCAGTTGGAACTGCGTGCTATCTTGTAATTGGTACCTCTCTTTTCAAGAGATGGGCCTGTCGTGTAACCCGCACAAAGTATACGCAAAAGGTGGTTGACAAACCCACGGACATCAGGTACACACTGGTGGGCTGTTGTCACTTAAAACGCTACTGTCACTTGCAATAACTTTACCGGCACACGCGGATGACAGTTTTTTTTTTAAATGACGAAACCATACTGTTTCACCCGACAAGTGTCCGACTTGTTGGCTGAATGGTCAGTGTACTAGCCTTCGGTTCAGAGGGTCCCGGGGTCGATTCCCGGCCAGGTTGGGGATTATAACCTTCATTGATTAATTCCAATGGTCCTGGGGCTGTAATAATAATAATTTCGTGTGGTTACTTCTAGCTGGGTGCAGCCCTTATGAAGCAGACCCTCCGATGAGGGTGGGCGGCATCTGCCATGTGTAGGTAACTGCGTGTTATTGTGGTGGAGGATAGCGTTATGTGTGGTGTGTAAGTTGCAGGGATGTTGGGGACAGCACAAACACCCAGCTCCCGGGTGGCCATGTGGCAGATGCCACCCACCCCCATCGGAGGGTCTGCCTTACAAGGGCTGCACTCGGCTAGCAATAGCCACACGAAATGTATTTACCCGACAAGTTTTCTCTCTGCTTATAAAACCTATAACCGTTGTACATTACATTTAGTTTACCCTTTTGAGAAGTAATGAATTCCATATTGTGCACTGCTCGATGACACCAAGCAGAACTGAGTAAACATCAGTGTTATACAGTACTTCGAGATACGGTGATAATTCCTGTTAACAACACATTCTAAAAATGGGTGACCCTCCTGCGGTCATCACAGGCACCTGCTGTCCAGAGGCGTGAATTCTGAGACTCATTAGAATATTAATTTAGCTACTAGTTTTTAGTTGTGAGTTTTGATATTATTTTCTACTAGTTTTAGCAACACTAGCATAACGTAGCCGCCCTTGTTGCTCAATCTTCTACCACTGATGCGCCACACGGCTACTACTGTAGATAAACTACACAACAACACAATCTTCTGTTGAATGCAATAGCAATGCAGTACACTAACGTGAGCTGGCGCGGTGCACGGCACGCAGCAGAGAAAATATCCGCGTTTGAATTTCACACTAATTTACTTGACATTAAACAAATGCCTATACATATATCTACCTAAAAATACGGTAGGTCTGTTTACGGTCGCCTCTGTGGTGCAGTGGTTAGCGTGATTAGCTGCCACCCCCAGAGGTCCGGGTTCGCTTCCCGGCTCTGCCACGAAATTTGAAACGTGGTACAAGGGCTGAAACGGGGTCCACTCAGCCTTGGGAGGTCAACTGAGTAGAGGTGGATTCGATTCCCACCTCAGCCATCCTGGAAGTGGTTTTCCGTGGTTCCCCACTTCCCCTCCAGGCAAATACCGGGATGGTACCTAACTTAAGGCCACGGCCGCTTCCTTCCCTCTTCCTTGCCCGTCCCATCCAGTCTTCCCATCCCTCCACAAGGCCCCTGTTCAGCATAGCAGGTGAGGCCACCTGGGCGAGGTACTGGCCATCCTTGCCAGTTGTATCCCCCACCCAGAGTCTGAAGCTCCAAGACACTGCCCTTGAGGCGGTAGAGGTGGGATCCCTCGCTGAGTCCGAGGGAAAAACCGACCCTGGAGGGTAAACAGATTAAGAAGAAGAAGAAGAAGAAGAAGAAGAAGAAGAAGAAGACCTGTTTACAGAAAATTATACTACACAGTACTGTTGTTTTTGGGTCGAGCTTTGTAATATATTAAATAGATATATCTTTTCAAAATGTGTATACCTTTTTTGGCCCCCTCTGTATATAAGAAAACATAAAGCTCAAGTAATACCGGCCTGAGGAATTCCCTTCTTAATGATCACAGGATCAGATGACACTTCACCTATCCTAATTCTCTGCGTTCTATTTTGTAGAAATATAGCCACTCATCCAGTCTCTCTGAGGATACTCCAGCCTCATCCGAGATAGATAATGAACTTACCGAGGATGATGCCACTGAGTACGAAGAAGACAGCGCCGCAGCTCAGTTCTAGGAGCTGCCCCACCACTAGGCTGCCTACTATCGTGCCCAGGCGACCACACATCAGCGACAGGCACACTGCCATAGCTCTGAAAAAAAGTGAACATCAATTTATATTAGACCCCTGACATTCTCCCGAACATACTCCCGCACCTCGACATCTGTTTCCATGGAATTGCTTGTACTCATGTATTAATATAGTAATAGTAGTAGTAGTAGTAGTAGTAGTAGTAGTAGTAGTAGTAGTAGTTGTTGTTGTTCTTGTTCTTGGGTAATGTTTTTAACTTAACTTTGTTGTCACTTGTAATATTAAGCTAGTAGTAAGCTCAACCTATATTATACGCCGTAGTGTTAAGCACTAGAAATACTTAAGCTGTATGTGAAATCGTATGTGCTATTTGCTTTACGTCGCACCGACACAGATATGTCTTATGGCGACGATAGGATAGGAAAACCTAGGAAGTGGAAGGAAACGGCCGTGGCCTTGATTAAGGTACAGCTCCGGCATTTGCCTGGTGAGAAAATGGGAAACCACGGAAAACCATCTTCAGGGCTGCCGACAGTGGGGCTCGAACCCGCTATCTCCCGATTACTGGATACTGGCCGCACTTAAGCGACTGCAGCTATCGAGCTCGGTGATTTAGAATGTTAAACTAGTAGTATTTCTTGTAATATTTCATTTCCGTGGAATTGCTTGTCGTACTTTTTTGTTGCAGTGTTGTTGTTGGGTAATTATCTTTTAACTTTACTTTATTATCACACTACTGTAAGTGACCATTGCCACCGGGATATTTTCCAATTGCGATGTATTTGTTAATGATAATAATAATAATAATAATAATAATAATAATAATAATAATAATAATAATAATAATAATAATAATATCTCCGAAAACAATAAAAGTAGTTGGTGTGGATTAATACCAGTAACGTAATCAGTTCTGCCTGATAGCTTACTTTATCTTATTAATATAAGTTATATGACCTGTGGTATTTTTATAGAGCACGAACTATAAAAATTGTAACTGCCTATTTCAAGAATTATTGGTTGCAGACACCAGGTTTCAAATTGTGACCTTTTAGGGTGGTATCGCACTAGGATGCCGTGGCAATGACAACGGAAGCGATGGCACAGCGCCCAGCTATTGGTAACCAGAAAGGACGCCACATAATCTAGCTTTGATACCAGTCGAGCAAGTAGTAGTGTCAAGGTGGTTGATGAAGAGATGACCTCTGTAATTGCGTACGTGCGGCGTAGGTAAAAAAAAAAATAAAGACGGACATTGTTGTGCATCCTTTCGTAGACTACCGTCCTATAGGCGAAATGTTTTGTAAAATATACTCTGATCTAAGAAAATAGATTTAGCTCTCAAGACTTAAGTGGTGAGATATGCGGATTATATAGATTTCTGAACAAAAATGGTTTAGAATCAAGTTTGTCACATTGGAAAGCGGCCCCACAGAAGCCCTGGTGGTGGTGGTGGTGATTATTGTTTTGAGAGGAAGTACAACTGGGCAACCATCCTTTATATAACACTAATCAGAGAGAAAAAATGGAAGGAAACCGACTCTTTGAAAAATGAAGATGTCGGCCACGAAGGGCATGAAAATGAAAGACTCGCTAGGCCTCGGAAACCTAATAGCGCCGGGTTCGGAAAAGAACAAGAGTTGACCAAAGGAGGTCGGATAGGATAGATCAAAGTTGCACAAGTAAGTGGAAGTAATGCCAGGTCTCAACTAAGGGCCCCGTGGTCGCCAACCCACGCTCCGAAGTTCAGAGCCCCTGGAGCCTCTTTTATTAGCCTCTTACGACAGGCAGAGGATACCATGGGTGTTATTCTACCGCCCCCACCCACAGGGCGAATCACAGAAGCCATAGAAATGCTTCTTACCTAATTCTTTATTTTCTGATATAGAAAGATCTCCTCGAAATATTCCCACAAGTTCTTCTCAGTTTCGTTTTTTAAAGACCCGGTTTATGTACTCGACAGCAAACGAATCCTATAATGGTGATCGGGACTGAATTTCAAATATTAGCCTTTCGATGTCAAGTTCAAAATAAAGATAAATACACTGCACTCATGGACTGGCGAGTGCTGCGATGTTGATTTGGTCTTCATCTTCGAGGCAGGAATGCCAGTAGCATTCGCATTTGGCGCCTTGGTTACTGGTGATGCTAAGTTGGAAGCGGGAAGCCAAGTACGATATATGAATACTAAATTAATACATTGTGTTTGGACGATATGCTGGCAACTGCACCGTGGCGCCCCATTGGCATCCTAGAGCGATATCGCCCTTAGTCTATTCTTACTCAAATG
Source organism: Anabrus simplex (assembly GCF_040414725.1). Lineage (NCBI taxonomy): Eukaryota > Metazoa > Arthropoda > Insecta > Orthoptera > Tettigoniidae > Anabrus > Anabrus simplex. The sequence goes on along the minus strand of NC_090265.1, from coordinate 132,391,307 downwards.
TTTTCATTCCTCCCCTGAAGGGGGAGGCGGGCCTCTTAGACAGTGAGGCCGTCTCTCAGGCCATGATATTTTTTATGGTGAAGGAGATGTGCGGAGAACGTCAGAGGGTTGGCGACCGTGGGGCCTATACTAGGAACTGTCCCGACATTCACCTTAGTGCGGGGGAATGGAAAACCATGGCAAATCATTCTGAAGACTGAAAACACGACTGAGTTATCAAGCTCCTTCAGTGAGTTCATCTGACCGAACCTTAAAGTGAGTGTTTTGGCTTCTTCCACTCTCACCGGTGGAAAATATTGAGTGAGTACCTAACTCACTGAGACTCAACGCCGATTATCACATTCACGAAGTGTTTCATCTCAGTTTACAGTGCGTATGGACCTCTCAACTTCTATTTTAGGGAACATAACGCCATCTTATTGAGCTTGGTGAAAATAGAAGCGCTTACAAGTTTGGGGAAAGATCCACCAAATAAGACAATCTTATTTTTCTCGATTTTATGAGTAAATAAGTGTTTTAGAACAGACACATGATGTTGCCACGAGTGGCTGAATACAAGCAAGGACAACTCTCACCGTGCTCTAATGTGGCAGCCTTGTATCGGTAGATTTACCACCACCAGAGGCGTAGCCAAGGGGAGCGGGTAACTGGGGGTTAGACCCCCCCCCCCCCCAATGGAATTTTTATAAAAGAAAATAAACAGAAACTGGCAATAAACAAGTGAAAGTCGACTCAAAGGGTTGGCTCTTTCGAATATTCAGACAGAGAAAATCGTAAAACCAACAGATCTCTTGAATCTATTTTCTGCCTTGTAAGTTGGATTCGCCGTAAAAGTATTCACTTTGATAATATTTTTCTTGTTCTGTATTTTAATATAAGATTTTGTTATGTATCGCTAGTGCCTTAATTTACTTGTGCCATAATTTACTTGTATCAGTGTTCTTATGACACTCGAGCATGCATGCACCACACAGGCACGAGTACCTTCATTGTGTTCTACCATAATTTTGTAATTATAACCTCCCTCCCCCCAATCGGTCGATTTTGGTTACGCTACTGATCACCATGTAAAATAACTCCTATGGACAAACCTCCAGCATCATGCTAGTTCCAAAAACCTCAAAGTAGTTAATGGGAAGTAAAACTATTTTTATTATTATTATTATTATTATTATTATTATTATTATTATTATTATTATTATTTCAGGACTGTAGTATAATAAGTGAGATCAATCAAGGTGCAGCAATGCTAAAGCAGTGAGCTCGCAGTTGCGATCAACATTATACCCTGTAAAATAAACAAGTCAGCTCCAGAACGACACAATCTTTACACTGGTGAGTTTTCAGATAGACTTTGCTGTACGGGAGTGAAAGCTAAGTGGACTCAAGATATCTTATTTATAAATTAGAAGTAACAGACATGAAAAAAAAACAGGTGAGAACAATGACTTAGAATGAGGAGAGAAAGGCTAAGTTAGGATTGAATTGGATGGATGAAGCTATACGCATAAACCGGCCCCGGCAGTGGAATCACGTGAGACGAAAACAGGAGGATAGGTTACCTAGAAGAATAATGGACTCGGCCATGGAGGAGGACCAAGGAGGCGATAGACTCATTTTCTAATGATCTAAAGATAAGGGGTATAGAACTAAATGAGGCCACAGATCTTGTTACAAATAGAAGATTGTGGAGGCATTTGGTTAATTTACAGAGGCTTAAAAACGTTTTTTTTTTCTTTACGTCGCACCGAAACAGATAGGACTTATGGCGACGATGGGACAGGAAGGTGCTAGGAGTGGGAAGGTAGAGGCCGTGGCCTTAATTGAAGTACAGCCCCAGCATTTTCCTGGTGTGAAAATGGGAAACAACGGAAAACCATCTTCAGGGCTGCCGACGGTGGGGTTCGAACCCACTATCTCCCGAATACTGGATACTGGCCGCACTTAAGCGACTGCAGCTATCGAGCTTGGTGGCTTAAAAACTGAACATTGTTGAGCTGAAAGGCATAACAGTCTATACTGAAGACGTACATTATTATTATTATTATTATTATTATTATTATTATTATTATTATTATTATTATTATTATTATTATTATTATTATTATTATTATTATTATTATTATATCAGAAGAAAGGTTTGGGGCAGGCAGACTTACCTGAGCTGTGTCGGAAAGAGGTCGACAACGATGCTGTTGACGACACTGACGCACATCGTTGAGAGACCAACAAAGATGCAGGAGAGAGCTAGGACGCTGTCTGGGGAGCGCATGAAGTAGAGTACAATACCTCCCAGTCCTGAAGTCACCATGCTGGAAACTGAGATACATCCTCTAATGAGTTCTGTGTTAATGCGCCAATCAGTATGTGAACATACAAGCTGACGAGCTCGCCGTAATATTGTTATTGTTTATTCAGATTATCTCTCCAATTTTAAAATAAAAGAAGGAAAGAAATAAAATGTCAAAATTTAGTGCTTTAACTAATGGTTACAGCGATTTTCAGATTCATAGAGAAACGACCAAGCAAAGCTCACAGAAGGAAGAAGTGAAGGGAACTGCCTACTTGCCTTACACTCACAACACCACAGATCGAATTGCCAAGATACTCCGGAAACACAATATAAAAACCGTGTTTGGCACCGCCACTAAAATTGCTCACAGTCTGAGTAAAACAAAGGACAAATTGTCCCCACTTTTACATCCTGGGGTATACGAAATTCCCTGTACTTGCGGTAAGGTATACATCGGACAAACATGCCGGTCCATTGGTACCCGTAACAAGGAACATGAACGTAATATTCGTCTCAATCTATTTTGCTAGTTGCTTTACGTCGCACCGACACACATAGGTCTTATGGCGACGATGGGACAGGGAAGGGTTAGGAGTGGGAAGGAAGCGGCCGTGGCCTTAATTAAGGTACAGCCCCAGCATTTGCCTGGTGTGAAAATGGGAAACCACGGAAAATCATTTTCAGGGCTGCCGACAGTGGGGTTCGAACCTACTATCTCCCGAATACTGGCCTCACTTAAGCGACTGCAGCTATCGAGCTCGGTTTCGTCTCAACCAGCCAGACAAATCAGTAATAGCTGAGCACGCTCTATCGTCGGGTCATGTTCCAAGATGCTCGAGCTCCTACCCACACTAGACACTCCAGGTCCAGGATTATACGGGAAGCTGTGGAAATACGTAGAAATCCTAACAATTTCAACAGGGACACTGGCTATCAATTAAGTAATACCTGGTTGCCAGCCATTAAGGATTTAGGTACGTAGTTCCCTTCCCTGTCCGTTCACTATTGTTATTTCGTCCCGGTGTTTTCCAAACTCATACGTTCCTCATCGCCAGATGTTTCAATCCAGGCTTGTGTCAATGTCATACACCTGTCAATGTCATACGTTACATACACATGTTATGTGACCCTCTTAGACTGATTCTGATGGTTTGGTCAGCTTCCGCTTCGAACGCTAGCGTTGTGCCACGTTCGGAGAGCCATCTGGTGACAACTGAACGTACCATTTCCGCTTCTATTATAACGTCTAAATTTCGAAAGCTTATTGTTTAAACAGCCTTTCTCTTGGACAGTCGAGATTTTGTTCTGATGACGCAGAGCACAGTTCTCTGCGAAACTTAAAGAATTTCACCTTATTTTCTTGATACAGCATAAGCCCAAAAGCCTGTACAGTATCATGCCTGTAAGTACGGGCCGTGAAAGCATCAATGGCAACATACAAGCTCTTAATGATTCATAGGGTGGTGTTAAAACAGTACTTCGTAACCTAGAGTACCAGGCGTGGAGGACATTGGAAAGCATTAAATCGTATCATGCATATCAAATTGTTGGCATGACGGTTTCTAGTGAAATACAGTGCAATCTCGGAAATCCGACCTTCTCTGGACCGGACAGATGTTGGATTGCTGGGAAAGCTAGATTTATTTTACTTTCATAGGCTATAACTGTTGGTTTTAAGAAAAAATATGTACTGTACATACTCAAAGGGGTTCATTCATATACTGTATTGTATGTAGAGTCGTTCAAAAAATATAAGCACATGGTACTACAGACTATAAGTTCCTCGGAGTTACATTTTCCCCAAAACTATTTAATCTATAGACATAATGTTTCCTGCGGGTATCTACAGGGTTTATATCTAAATTGTGATGTTTTTTTAAGTTTCCTTCACGTCACACTGACACATATAGGTCTTATGACGATGATGGGACAGGAAAGGACTAGGGGTGGCAAGGAATCAACTGTGGCCGTGATAAGGTACATCCCCGGCATTTGCCTGGTGTGAAAACAGGAAACCACGGTAAACCATCTTCAGGACTGCCGGCACTGGGTTTCAAACCCACTATCACCTGGATGCAAGCTTACAGCTACGTGACCCAAACCACACAGCCACTCGCTCGGTTTGAAAATAAATACATAAAATTAAGTCGGATAAAATATTACATTCGAGGAACATACAGTATCATGCGCTCATTCTATTTTTGAGTGGCCATTTTGGAAATATTTAAAGTGTCTGTCTGTCACCGGGCGAGTTGGCCGTGCGCGTAGAGGCGCGCGGCTGTGAGCTTGCATCCGGGAGATAGTAGGTTCGAATCCCACTATCGGCAGCCCTGAAGATGGTTTTCCGTGGTTTCCCATTTTCACACCAGGCAAATGCTGGGGCTGTACCTTAATTAAGGCCACGGCTGCTTCCTTCCAACTCCTAGGCCTTTCCTATCCCATCGTCGCTATAAGACCTATCTGTGTCGGTGCGACGTAAAGCCCCTAGCAAAAAAAAAAAAAAGTCTGTCTGTTTGGTCCTCAGCCCGAAGACTGGTTGGATCCTCAGATAGCACCATGAAAGGTTATGCAGTTGTGGGAAAATCGCAAAAACCTATGGCGGGGCCAAAATGAAGCGTACCAAGCAAGAATTGAAATGAGGTAGTTTGCCATTGCTCCTCACTGAGCCAGAAAGTCCTATTGCAGCTCGACTGACTCTATGAATGGCACTTTTTATAACATAACACAACACAACATTAATAATAATAATAATAATAATAATAATAATAATAATAATAATAATAATAATAATAATAAAAATTTAATGCGGCGAATGGCCAAAATTAATTACAAGGTATATACAAATAAATTATTCTTTACTTAATTCAGTCAAAGACAATGAGAGATACGATATCTGTCACATCGCTTGCCACACCACACATTGCAGATTTGGTACATGATAAGTTACGTCTTCCGTTGGCAGCACTTATGATGAAACCCGTGAATAGCAAAACGGGTCATTGAATGTCTCAATTTGCAACCGCTATCTGTCCACTCTGTCGTTGTCATCGCATCAGTACAGTAGCATTTTCCCCATATTTCTTCTTTTTTCCTCTTCAGTTCGTCCAAGAGGTCTCCATAGCTCGTAGTGTAAGGTAGATGCATCTTAATCCGAAAATCTTCAATAAAGAAGTTTTCTTTTGTCGTTTCATATACTAGACGAAATGAGGTGAATTTTGATACACTAAGACATTCTTTTTATGTAGAGGGCTTTTACCTTCTCCAAATCTTTTAAGTGCTGTTTGCTAAGATAGTCCCAAATGAGTTCCCTTCCATAGGTAACCACAGGTGTTATTTTAATACTAAACAAATCCTTGCGGTGTCAATGGAGATCTGTTTTAAGTGCTTGATGCTGTTGATTGCCAATATTCCAGCTATGGTTCTCTCTCTGATGTGTTCCGTGAACACTACCCCTCTGGTCCGCATAGTTATTCCTAAATATTTACACTTATGTAAAAAATTACACTGTATTGTGACCGTTCACAACGTCAGCTATGGTATGTCATGATTCACAGGAGATGAAATATGCCGTTTTCCGCGTCATTCTGCGATAAAAACTGCCCAAGTTAGAATCTTTCCACCCGCTCCGGGACTCGATTTGCAGTATCCAGAGTCGCGCGACCCAACTCTAGTTGCTGGTAATTAGCAGCAAGGCGGTGCAAGAGCGCTTGTACTCGAAGTTTTCTCACTCCAACCGCGAGCGAGATGAAAAGAGACGCGTTATCACGTGACACAGAATCTAGGTCACTAGCCGAGCCCAGAGAGTATATCCAACGTGGGAACAAACATTATACCCTATTTCCCTCATTCATTCACCACTGCCAACTCATCGAGTTCAATTGTTTTTTCCTGTTAATTTTTTATAAATCGCAAGATATTCAGCGGATAATCACGTGTAAACATTCATCCGAATCAGGGAATTTTACGTGTCATTATGAGACCGAGAAGTGCTCTACATAATTGAAAGAACGATAACTACGCCGTAACAAGGGCTCGTTTTAATGGTTACCAGATGTTGAGCCCCAACCGCGGCAACTAACTCGAGGATTCCCCTAGTGCCCGTCATCATTCACCGACAGAGACAAAGGGACGTTTTTAAGATTGCTTGAGAATCTACGAAGCTATTTCAATAACATTCATTCAGTGAAAATGGGAATACAAGAGCTACAATTTGATATCCTGTACGTCACTCTACGTTGTGTACTACCGGAGCACATTTTCAGAAGAGGTTGCATTTTCCCCCACTCTCAGCATCCGAGCATCTCGTCTATATAAGAAGAAGCTGAGAGGCAGACACTACCAGTTCATTTCCAGTGCAACGCCAGTTCGGTAGTAGTTCGTCGTGATTTGTGTGTGAGTCGTTTATGAAGAGATCATTCTGTAATTTGAGCAGTGTAATGCAGTGATTTATTAAAGTTTGTGAATATATCTGAGTAAGATGTTTGCGCGTACAGTGTGCCGCTAATTATTATAGTAGGAACGGCACGAAACCGTAATGATCGCTGTCCGTGTGTAGGAGGGGTCGTGCATCGAGCCTCATATAGCCTATGCCTAAACTGAGACGGCTCAATTAACATAAATGGGCACGTATCTAACTAAGTGCGTGGAGTGTGTGTAACCATATTTTCTTCCACTTTTATAGGGGTTTGGTAATGCATGACGTAATTATAAGGACCTTAGATTAATTAAGTGTGAAGCGCTGTCAAGTAAAGAGGGCTTAAATATTCTGTAAAATTGACTCCAGTTATCATCTTTCCATAGCATATACGAGTCATCAAGATTTTTCAGTAATTCACCTTTTTTTTGCACTTCACCTGGTAGAAATTTCTCCTAATTAGTAATTAAGGCACCTGAAACAACGGATCGAGACAGTGGGGTATATTACGTCGAATTATTTAGCTCGCGAGTGCGTGAGGTAATTTGGACCCGTGTGGCAGGAGTTCATCAATAAGTAGCATTGTATTCGAGGTATCGAGAGGAAGAACAGGGCGGCTAGGCAGGTTGTAGTCTTAATTGATATTGTGAAGTAAGAATGTGAGGCTCCCTTGGTGTTTGTTGTTAAGATGCGCGAAGCGGATACCGCGCTATGAATATGTTGATTTCGGCCGGACATAGAGCCGATGTGGCCAGAAAGAAAAGAAGCGAGATAATTTGCCGTGAAACAATTGTATGAGAGGGCCCTGTGGCCGATGTTGGAAGTGGGTCGTGGGCGACACAGCTGGGAGATTTATGAGCCCCTTTAAAAGGGGAAGTAAAAGGGAACATATACAAGTGGCTGGTTTCTTTCCTCTCTGCACAGCGATTACGTGTGTTAATTTGAATAGTGCCAACGTCGCATAGATTCCAAATGTGCATTAAAAGAATGATCCCTCCAATTTCTTTCCTTAATTATTTACAGCGTGCAGGGAATTCCAGGTTAGGTATACCCTGTCTTAGAAGATCCTGAGTTCATTCCAGGAGACGGTGAAAGTTTGTGCTCACTGTTACCAACAGCGGGTGGCTTGTGCCATCTGTGATTCATCGTGTGTGTGTGTGAAATGTATTTGTTCTTGTCCATTTCTTGCAGGAAGTGATAAGATACTCTGTCTGTGATGTCTGGTAATCGAGTCGCACTATGCTTGTCCACAGGTAGCAACGTTGTGTAAATAATGTTCTGATGTGTGTATTGATGGAAATCCTAATGAAATGAGCGTGTTTATTATATTGCTTATTCGGCGATGATTCACTTAGGGAAGTGTTGTGATACGACTTTCAAAGGATTGGGAGTGTACATAGTAAACATATGCTTATTTCAGTTCATCCGATGTTAGCAGACTTATATCGTAGCTTGATATAATTTGAATGTATTAATATTCGGCAGGTAAACAGAATTACAGCAGGGTATGGCCATACTGATTAAATATATGTGTAAAGTGAGAAGTGAAAGTGTAGAGTGAAATAATTCGAGAAGAAGCGCCTCTCTAAGCCTGAAATAATGTAAATAGTTCAAGAGGGAACGCCTCTTAAGTTTGAATAATTGAACGTATGATGAAGTGTAGGGAAAGACTACCGAACATTTAAACGTCAAGATCACCTTAAGTATCATATGTAAAGTGCGTTGTATGGCATATCCATGTTAATAAGATGTGTTTCACTAGTATAGTAAAATTGTTATACAAGATATTGTGTCTCTTCTCATTGGTAATGAATTAGTATTCCTCTCATAATTAATATTCCCCTGCTATAAAATTATTAGAAGATCAACGCCCCATCGGACGGTCCAGTCAGCCCGATAATGCAATACCGACTCAGCTAGCGAATCATTCTAGGAGAGGAAGGTGAGGCTTCGATAACCGGGCTGAGTTCGAAGCTCATCGGAGGTGCTCCATTCTAATGTTATACTTATGAGCCACGATAATTTATTTATGTACTGAAGCCTTTGACGGGTACAGTATGTAGGTATGATCTTCAGAAGGGTTGGTGGCACCTCAGGCAAAGAAACTTTCACATGTGAGGACGCCAAAATATAACATTACTAATAACACAAAATACACACTTCAATAATTACAAACACTGTAATAAATATAACATTTCACACTGTATTTGGGAAAGGAAGGTAGTAAAAAGCTATCAACTGTAGTTTGTTTCTTTACATGATATGTTTGGAAGGTTTCTCCTTGTAATCTCGTCTTCTTTCTTTCTTTTTTCTTAATCTGTTTACCCTCCAGGGTTGGGTTTTCCTCCGGACTCAGCGAGGGATCTCATCTCTAGCGCTTCAAGGGCAGTGTCCTGGAGCGTGAGACTTTGGGTCGGGGGGGAAACAGCTCGGGAGGTGGACCAGTACTTCGCCCAGGCGGCCTCACCTGCTATGCTGAACAGGGGCCTTGTGGGGGGGATGGCAAGATCGGAAGGGAGAGTGAAGGAAGCGGACGTGGCCTTTAATTAGGTACCAACCCGGCATTTACCAGGAGGAGAAGTGGGAAACTAGGGAAAACCATTTCCAGGACGGCTGAGGTGGGAATAGAACCCACCTCTACTCAGTTGACCTTCCGAGGCTGAGTGGACCCCGTTCCAGTCCTCGTACCACTTTTAAAATTTCGTGGCAGAGCCGGGAATCAAACCCGGGCCTCCCGGGGTGGCAGCATATCATGCTAACTACTACACCACAGAGGCAGACTGTAATCTCTTCAAGAAAAAAAAAGAAAGAACGTACTTGGGATCAGTAGCGGTTGTTTCAATACAGAACGGCAGATGGAAACCTGTATTTGATAATTTAGCGGTAAAAGGTGGTGTAAAAGGTGCTTGTCTTTGGATCTGGATTTTAAACAAGGAACGTCGTCCTGCTGGAAGATGGGTAAGAGTAACTGGCATTATAAAGTAGCAAGAATTTCATTTCGATGTTAATCCCATATTTTTTAACATTATATTTCACTTTACTTCAGGATTTAACGTATACCCTTTTAATGTTCTATTTCGTTTTATATTCTGTCAATCAATCAATCAATCAATCAATCAATCAATCAATCAATCAATCAATCAATCAATCAATCAATCAATCAATCAATCAATCAATCAATCAATCAATCAATCAATCAATCAATCAATCAATCAATCAATCAATCAATCAATCAATCAATCAATCATCTGCATTTAGGGCTGTTGTCGAGGTAGCAGATTCCTTATCAATTGCTTACCCAGCCGTTTCTTAAATGTTTTCAAGGAATTCGGAATTGTATCGAAGATTTACTTTGATAAATTATTCCAATCCCTCACTCCTCGTCCTGTAAATGAATATTTGCACCAATTTGTCCTCTTGAATTCCAACTTATCTTCATATTATATTTCCTAATTTTAAAGACACCACTCAAGCTTATTCGTCTACTTATGTCATTCCACGCCATCTCTCCGCTGACAGCTCGAAACATACCACATAGTCAAGCATCTCGTCTCCTTACTCCCAAGTCTTCCCAGCTCAATGTTTGTAACATTTTAGTAACACTACTCCTTTGTCGCAAATCACCCAGAACAAATCGTGGTGCTTTCTTTTGAATTTTTTCCAGTTCTCATATCAAGTAGTCCTGGTGAGGGTCCCAGACTCTGGAGCCGTACTCTAACTGCGGTCTTACCAGAGACTTATACGTCCTCTCCTTTACATCCATACTACAACTCCTAAATACTTTCATAACCCTGTGGAGAGATCTGTAACCTTTCTTAATTACCTCGTAAATATGATTACCTCAATGAAGATCACTTCTTATATTAACACCTAGGTACTTTCGTTATTCCCCATGAGGTACCATCACCTCATGCACACAATAAAACTGAGAGGACTTTTCCTCTTGGTGAAACTCACAACTTGACTACGATTTAAACGATCATTTCGTTATCCGACTTACAGTAGGGTCTGACCCCGAGCTGGTTGGTTAAGAAGGTGTCCACTGTACTTGATTACGACATACCTAAATACAGTAGAGATAATACGTGACACTTCCGGATTTAGCCTTGTTAAAATGGGAGACAAGTCGCAAGTGGCGCTCTTAGTGGCGTGACCTGGAAATTAGCGCTAAATTCAAATACCAATGGAAATGTATATACGGAAATGGATAAATAAATTACGTCTAGAAAGAAAGTGTTACTAAAATTTTAACTTCAAAGTTGCTAAAGCAATTCTCCAAAATGAATGAAGAATTATTTAACAGGTTATTATTTAAACACTGAAATTAGACACATAATCAAGATGTGAAATGGACTGCTGTGAAAAGGCTTGATCTTTCATTTATGCATTACTTCTTTAGCTTTAACATTCCTGCCTGAACTTTCACGGCTAAATTTGTCTTTTTTCTCATTTAAAAGCATTGTATCATCACATTAAAACACTTGTCAACAAAAATATCGGCACATTCCTTACACACATAATTCAAGGAATTTTCATTTAAGAGCTGGGCAATTTTCCTTTTAACTTGAAGTCTACTAACAGAAAGAAAATCTATAAATTTAGCCTCAAAAACATTCAAACTTTCCTAAAAAGCAATACTTGCCATTACATTGGGGTAAAGCATATTTTCATCATCATATTGCTTCAACAAAATATGTACATTTCTGAAATCACCCATATTTTCTTGCAACACAACCAGTCACACACATAAGCATATGCATCTTCCTGAATTAAATCAAACCCACAGACCACACCTACAACAACACATCGGTACTAAAGTTTAACTGCTGCGCTATACAATAAAATAAGTTTGTTATATTTTAAGCCAGTTAAAATATGGGTCGCGCAGGTCAGAAGTTCAGGAAGTAGTATGAAAATCTCTTTGTAAATGGAAGAATATATATGCAAACCCAATATTTACTTACATTCTTTTCGCGAGGGAAACGGAAGACCGCCAATCCTTCTGCACTTATAGTTATTGCAGCCAAACACAGCACATATCATTCCACTCTTGTTGAGAGGAGATATCAAGGAATGACACACGCTGCTATTTACTTATGTCAACGTAATGCAAACGCATAAATAACGCCAAAAACTTCACAAACAAATACACGTGCTCTTATGACAGAATCAGTAACTCCAGGTCACTCCGCTAGATAGAGCTCTAATCGCTGTCCCTCGATATCTCGCAGTGTCTCGCGTATTGTCTCTGCTGTATTTGATTAGATCCACAACACCGCCTGGCACTCCGGCTCTCTCAACACATACTGTAGGAACATGCCGATATTATTACTATGAATGTAAACATACTCACTTAGCACATTCCTTTTCCCGAGATGGGGCACCAGGTACCCTGCCAGGATGTACGCTAGTGCTGTCGCTCCACCTATGATGAGCGTGTTCTGGAACACCTCCGAGTCCACATCGTTGCTGCACCGCGGCTCCTCTTCCTGCGCGGTGTGGTTCACCAGGGCGTGCACCATCTCACACATCGTGAGGTCGTGGCCGGGATGCAGCGCCGTGTACTGGGACACGCGGTTGAACAGCTCCGGTAACCACAGCTGAAAGCCGTTAGCGCTGTAAAGATTGAATGTCTGCCTTACGCAAAGAAAGAGAAAGAGGGGAATCAAATATCCTGTCTGTGGCTATGGCTTACTTTACAAAATTATAAGCCTGAAGGGATTAATTAACTATTGTTTCATACGAAAATGGGATCATTTGAATCAGTAGGATTCTCTTTGATTTTTTTTACCAGTGTCAATACATTTCATTTCAAATTCTAGAAGGCCAACAATGTCAATTTGATGATTTTTTATTCACTTTGATCAAACTGAATGATAACTATGAGATTGAGAGATGGCACAAGCAGCAATTTTTACTGCGTGACGCATTGAGGTACATGAATTGAGGCGTTGACATGGGAAATGTAGTAAGTAAAAAAAACTATATATTAATAATAATAATAATAATAATAATAATAATAATAATAATAATAATAATAATAATAATAATAATAATAATTGCACCGGGAGGTACACCTCAACGCCAAGCATTCAAAACTAGCGCCTAAATGAACTCCTCTATTGGTAAAACAACGAAACTGAAACTACACCAACTTAGAACTTTACTCAGAAGATGTCACTACAGAAATATGATGTAATTTTGTTACTGTGCAGTTGCCTAAACTGAGTGAATTTCTCCTTGTTTTATTTGCCATTCATCAAGAAGTTTGGACATTCTTCCACAGATGACACTACTAAAACTACGATCACGCACCTTGGTACGAGGTGTAAGAAGTTATTATTTAAGGAAGTTTTGTGTTTCTAGGTTTTGTAACTGAATGATGTTCGTTTATTTTTGGGTTGGCAATATTTCCTTTTTATTTACGCCAGTTTTGAATCTAGCCAATCCCAAATTTCTGTAATTAATTTTCAACTTATCACAGCCTTCTTCTTCGACTCTGAGTGTAACTTTGAAATTGACCAATTAAAATGAGAGGGTGTGGCTGGTTTCGTCTTGAATAATCTCGTATCTTCCCTGAGGGTTTATGAACTGCGGCTTTTCACGTTTCTTGGCCAATTGATCGTCACCTTACTGAGTGTATGTGTCAAAGCGGGAGGCGGCTGGCCTCTTTCGTCAGCTGCTAGAACTTCTACAAGGTAATGGCCACATAACATCTTTCTTTCTTGCTAACTCCGCAGTTTAACCCGAGGGAAAGGTCTGAATCATTAACTATGTAACCTACCTTTTCTAAAAATGTAACTTTCTGTCGGCTAATGTAAAAACGTCATAAAATCTTTAACTGTAAATCGGGGATAGAGAGTGATGTACCCTCTCGAGCTTCCCTTCATCTTGGTTTGAGGTGACTACGTTTTTATAACTGTTTTTCATTCTGTAATGTGGTAAAGCAACTTCTATTCGAGTCACCTCAGTAGTTTGGGAACAGCCGCTGTTTCATCGGCCTAGAGCCCCTTAGGTTGTTTTAGTGTTCATATCTAGAAGTGCAAGTATAAGCCTCCATTCAGTTTGTGTTTCGGGCCATTTACTTAACCTGTTCTTATTCCACGAAGACTCAGTAGGTTGGGTATTTAATACCCCTGTAAAAATAAGTTCCATTTGGGAAATAATGATGTAATGTTGCCTTGAGTAGGCAATATGGAACCGAGAGCCTGTTAGCTCTTTTTCAAATTGTGTAACTGTAAAGTGTGCCTCTTGGGAGGCTAGATATTTTGCCTTTAGGGAGCAAGTGCTCTTGAATTAGGGGATTTCTGCCCCTCATTATATAATACCTCTTCCTTTTGTAAAACTGTAAAACTAGAGGCTTAAAGCCCAAAGTGCTAAGGTTCTGTATCTTGTACCATTTCTCAATCTTGTTTAATGATTGCTACTTGTACCTACCTGTAATATTGTCATGAAACAATTGTTAAGTTTTAAGCTCTAAAATATAACCTTCAGTTTAAGTTTTAAATTCTATTCTTGACATTGTAGTTAGACCCATTCACCCCGGCACCTTCTTTAACCTCTTTCTGCTCCACGGGTATCCCCATAACAATAATAATCGAAATTTATTTTTTTATGGAGAACATAATAAACGCTAATGCTAATGGAATGGAAAGCAAGTCAACTGGTACAGTAGATTAGTTTCTACGATTGGCGCAAGACGGCTATGGTAACTCAACAACGTTTGGCATGGAGAAGGTAGTAAGTCAGCCCGTGTCTCTGGTGGAATTCGGTACAACCTTTTCCATTTGTTGTTGCCAGAATACCTCCGAAACTTATTCCATTCAAAATGGTAAGTCGTTATTGCCAGCACCTTGATATGACGTTCATACTAGTTGTTTGTTTTCAAAAATAGGTACATGTGTCTGGCCAACAACGGTTTCAGAAGGAGATGCGGAAATACTTAGAGAGGCTAAACATTTCCGACCATTCCATGTAATCATGATGACGCCTGAGGATTTTTGTGACTTCGCCATGGAAAGCAAGAGATATTTAAATACTCAACGCCTTAATATTAGCACTGTGAGGTGGCTAAGGATTTCAAAAGCTGAACTTCCCTAAGTCAAGACAAGGCAGTCGTTCAACGAGTTAAAACCGTGAAAGGAGTACAATGTCCTCAAAAGGGGGCGGTTCTATCACGTGATAGACAACATGAAGACCTCACAACCACTTGGAAGGAGATTAATCATCAGCGAACCGTATTAAGGACTCATTGGCTATGCTGGATTTCTTGGATGAAAAATATAATTTATTTTATCGTGAAATTTCCGTTTGAAACATACACTTCAGCTGACAAACTGATTACACAGTATTTTTACAACGTATGTTATCGTACAATTTGTGCCTGAATCATAATTATCATAAATATTTGTGTTAAAGTGATAAATGGATTATTTCTTGGTTTTACATTATTTATCTTCAGTAACATCTGCTTAAGAATGCTGAAAAAACTATTTTTTATTTTCCTGTAAAACTCACATTTTATGACTTACTACCTTTCCAATGTCAATGTCTCAATTGTTCAACTTTAGAATCTAGAACTCTTTTGATGAGGCGCTGAATAACAGAACAAATTACTATCAAACTTGGAGACAATAATACTAACGGCCCTTCAATCGAAATGTTCTTTGAAGACCCCGAAAACCGGAGGACGATGCGGTTTTCTTAATGGTGTTTTAGGAAATCATTTTAATGTGACTGAGTTTTTAATATCATGGTTTTTATTTCTCATTTCACTGATACATGTTTCACCATCGATTAACATTCAAAATCCAGAGGGATAATAGTTCACGAGGGAGTTTTGGACTGAGTTTTCATTGTGCCAAATAACTGCGAGATGCTGAGTGTGGAGTAGATAGTTATTTTACTGTAACTTATTTATTTACTTACATACGATCCTTTTCTACTGCCAGGTGTAAATGTTTTAAAGACAGCTTTCCATTTTACACGGTTTCTGGTCAGAATTCCAGCCCTATTCATATCAAGGTCAGTGGTGAGTTGGCGTAGAATGCCATAAGTAGAAGAATAAGCTTGAGTGGAGCTAGGGAAGATCATAATGTGAAGATAGTTAGAATTCAAGAGGACAAATTGGGGTAAATATTCATTTATAGGACGAGGAGTTAGGGATTGGAATAAAGTATCAGGGGAAATGTTCGATGCATTTCCAAATTCGTTGAAAATATTTAAGAAAGACCTAGGCAAACAATTGGTAAGGAATCTGCCACCTAGACGACCACCCTAAATGCAGATGATGATTGATTGATTGATTGATTGATTGATTGATTGATCGATCGATTGATTAATTAATTGATTGCTTGCTTGCTTGATTGATTGATTGATTGATTGATTGATTGATTGATTGATTGATTGATTGAAGTTAATTTCCTGTCAGTGCTTTGCCTACTTATTCCTCCCATGTTTGCTTTGGTCTTCCACTTAAGCTCGTATTCACCAACGCGAGTAAACACTTTTATTTCGGTTTAAAGCTACGTAAACCGAGATAAGTTACATTTACATTCACCAACAACATCTCGGTTTAAAATTTTACCGGAGAAAGGTTAGCCAGTAGAACAGGAAAAGATAATAAATAGCCTTTCAAGATGACAGATCGTAGACGGTTGGAGTATTTAACTGAAAGAGAAAATCACAGCGACGAGGAATATAACCAAGATTATGCAATAAAACGTCCTAGGCGGATAAAAGGAATGCGCTACATACCTTGAAGACTACGATGACGCTGACTTTGAAACACATTTTAGCTTAACTAAAGCTTTGACACTGTCAGTGTTATCCATGGTCTAACATAACCTGCAACCGGATTTCCCAACACACAGGTAAGCCTAAGATGAATTCTCGATTATAGCTTATATCTTGTACGGTACAAGACTGGACGACTTTTTATTGAAGAATTAAGGATTAATGCCGTATTTTTAACGATATATACAACGCGATATTTCTTATTCTCTAGATGTTAAATTCAATAACATTTCATTCTTTTTGAAAGTTTTATTACGCTTCTTTCTTCGGCTCCGCTCAATAGCGGACATAATTTATGATACATTAATTGCAAACTTAATAAAAAAACTTGTTTACATCTCGATAGTGCCGGCAGCGCGTAGTCATTTGTTTTCCATGCGTCAGTATGAACAATTTAAGGTTCAAATTCAGGGACCCCTTTTCCTAATGCCAGTCACAGTGCGTTGGGGAGATTGTATTATAATGTAGAAATGCAGCTCTAACGTAAATACGACAAAAACTCATAGGACCAAAGTTGTAGATGAGTTGGACATGAATTGTAGTTGAGCGGCGATTGTGCTATCATCTCTTTTGTGATACGACTTACCGATTAGCCAGCAATTACCCCGAAACGAAGGTCCGCACCATCATTAAATTTGCTTCCATATTTCGATATTTCTTGGGGTCAAAATATTACACATTTGAACATCTTACAATGTTCCCACAAAGGAAAGTGTACAGGTTTCGGGATTAGCACTCGCATATGTACGGAGAAATTAAGGAAGAAATTAGTACAGTTAAGAAAGTTGGCATTAATTGAAGCTAGATAACTGAGGACAGCCGGATAGGAGAAATAAGTAAATACCAAGTGAATGTATTGGAAAATGAAATGTACCTCACTAAGTTGTGGTGATATGAGTCACGGATTTAAGAAAGCGGTAACAGAGGAGAAATTTAGGCACAGAGATTCTTAGCTAATCAGATAAGGAGACGACTTATGGTGTTATTACTTAAGCCTGATGTGGCAAAGCTGAGGCAAGAAATTAAAGCAGAAAACGGAAGTAGAAGAGAAATATAAAAATTATAGCAAATGTCAGGAAACACCGTACGGTGTGAGATAATGGTCTACACTCCGCGGTGATGTTGAAATATAAACAGTCATCCTTAGTACTATTAGAAGACGATTGTAACCTCCAACCAGGATGCGAAACCAGAAAGAAATGGTGAGATGGAGAAGGATCATAGGGTTTAACTACTAGTGTTTATTTCAGGTAATACCCGGTGGGGGGGGGGTAATTTATTTACTGGGGGTTAATTTCCCAATAAGAAAATTACCCCCTCCCCCAGAAAAATGTAAATTTTAGATTTTTTTTGTTTGAATTGTGTTAGTAAAATACGCATGATAAACACTGGAAAGTTATTTCGTTTGTACACTCCTTAAGTGAATATTGTACTATTGGCTACCTATCTGAAACACACACACACACTCTCTCTCTCTCCAGGAACCTTTAAGATAAAATCGTCACTGGTTGGGGGGCGAACCCTCCATCCCCCTGCGATTTCGCACCCTGCCTCCAACCGTATTCCACAAATATCTCACAGAATGCTAGCTTGACGTCTCTCTCGCCTTCTGATCAAGGAACAACTACGAGTTTACAGGGATGATGACGAAAATTACATTATGTTATGTTTCTTCTTTGCTGGCAAGCAACCAGAGATATAGCCATGGTAACCGGTAGGTTCGTTTTCGGTCTGCGAGGCTGTCCATCATCCAACACAGAGCACGAAACCCGCAGAAAATAGTGATTTCTCCGTCATTTGAATTACGTGGACAACAAAAATGTATTCAAAATGAAGGGAGTTTCAAATATAGTCTAAAGATTTCACGGAAAATCAATAGTGAACGGGAAAATATCAAATGACTCGTTTGTTCTTCCTATAAAATCCCTCTCTCTTCCATGACTTTTAAATTATATGCATATCGCTTGCTTGTTGTTTTAAGGGGCCTAACATCAAAGGTCATCGGCCCTATATGCATATCAGAACCTGCTCCTGGATGAGTATACTCTAAATATGACGTTTGGCCGTTTCACCATGATGGTGGAACAGACAGACAGACAGACAGACAGACAGACAGATACGAAAGCTAGAAACCACTGATACGGTATTCAGCTGACCTAAAATGGACACATATCTCAAAAATTGGCAAAATAAGCGAAATTACAAACAGCGGACTCCCTACAACTTTATTTATATTATTATTATTATTATTATTATTATTATTATTATTATTATTATTATTATTATTATTATTATTATTGAATGGATTAAATATTGAAGAGGATGCTCACCATGAAAATATAGCGAAGTCTAGGAGGCACGCCAACAAGGTATTCACCAGATATGGCGGCCGAAAGAGCGGTAATGTTTGATGCAGCATGTTCTTGAAGAGTTCCCGAGCGGACTTGACGTTCGCCACGGGTGGAGCAGCCAAGACACTCTCACGACGAGGCTGTGAGTCCATTTGGATGGCCTTTACCTGTGTAACATGGAAGGAAATGAAGAAGTACAGAGATTGCGAATATTTCTTCGCTTCTACTAGCAAACAGCCCAGGCGAATGGACAACTTAATCAACTCCTACTCAGACTTTTCCAATAGCCTGTAATTAAAATATATGGTAAATACATAAGTGTAGAAGAGGGTAATAAGCAGCATAAATTATGTAAAATAAATTATATAGTATACAAACTATATCGACAAAAAAATCATGGATACTCCTCGTGTTATATTAAGAACGATGGCGCAATCGGATTGGCGGAGAAAGTGTTACGTTTCGAGAAAATTTAGGTACGGGCGCGCGATTTAAATTGACGAACTCGCCGTAGTATTTCCTATGCCAGAGCACAAGCCGCTGCGTGCTTCAGGGAAGAGGCGAGGGAGGAGAAGTGGGTGTATGATGGAGACAGAGATAATGCTCCGCGAGGGCCAGAGCGCAAGCCGCTGTCGTGCTTCAGGAAAGAGAAGGGGAGGGAGGGGAAGTGGGTGTATGATGGAGACAGAGACAATGTTCCGCCAGGGCCAGAGCGCAAGCCGCTGTCGTGCTTCAGGAAAGAGAAGGGGAGGGAGGGGAAGTGGGTGTATGATGGAGACAGAGACAATGTTCCGCCAGGGCCAGAGCGCAAGCCGCTGCCGTGCTTCAGGAAAGAGAAGGGGAGGGAGGGGAAGTGGGTGTATGATGGAGACAGAGATAATGCTCCGCGAGGGCCAGAGCGCAAGCCGCTGTCGTGCTTCAGGAAAGAGAAGGGGAGGGAGGGGAAGTGGGTGTATGATGGAGACAGAGACGATGTTCCGCCAGGGCCAGAGCGCAAGCCGCTGTCGTGCTTCAGGAAAGAGAAGGGGAGGGAGGGGAAGTGGGTGTATGATGGAGACAGAGACAATGTTCCGCCAGGGCCAGAGCGCAAGCCGCTGCCGTGCTTCAGGAAAGAGAAGGGGAGGGAGGGGAAGTGGGTGTATGATGGAGACAGAGATAATGCTCCGCGAGGGCCAGAGCGCAAGCCGCTGTCGTGCTTCAGGAAAGAGAAGGGGAGAGGGGGAAATTGAGGTGTATGATGGAGACAGAGATAATGCTCCGCCAGGGCCAGAGCACAAGCCGCTGCCGTGCTTCAGGAAAGAGAAGGGGAGGGAGGGGAAGTGGGTGTATGATGGAGACAGAGATAATGCTCCGCCAGGGCCAGAGCGCAAGCCGCTGCCGTGCTTCAGGAAAGAGAAGGGGAGAGGGGGAAATTGAGGTGTATGATGGAGACAGAGATAATGCTCCGCCAGGGCCAGAGCACAAGCCGCTGTGTGCTTCAGGAAAGAGAAGGGGAGAGGGGGAAATTGAGGTGTATGATGGAGACAGAGATAATGCTCCGCCAGGGCCAGAGCACAAGCCACTGCGTGCTTCAGGAAAGAGAAGGGGAGGGAGGGGAAGTGGGTGTATGATGGAGACAGAGATAATGCTCCGCCAGGGCCAGAGCACAAGCCGCTGTCGTGCTTCAGGAAAGAGAAGGGGAGGGAGGGGAATTGAGGTGCATGATGGAGACAGAGATAATGCTCCGCGAGGGCCAGAGCACAAGCCGCTGCCGTGCTTCAGGAAAGAGAAGGGGAGAGGGGGAAATTGAGGTGCATGATGGAGACAGAGATAATGCTCCGCCAGGGCCAGAGCACAAGCCGCTGCGTGCTTCAGGAAAGAGAAGGGGAGAGGGGGAAATTGAGGTGCATGATGGAGACAGAGATAATGCTCCGCGAGGGCCAGAGCACAAGCCGCTGCCGTGCTTCAGGGAAGAGAAGGAGAGGGAGGGGTATTGAGGTGTATGGTGGAGACAGAGATAATGCTCCGCGAGGGCCAGAGCACAAGCCACTGCGTGCTTCAGGAAAGAGAAGGAGAGGGAGGGGTATTGAGATGCATGATGGAGACAGAGATAATGCTCCGCGAGGGCCAGAGCACAAGCCGCTGCGTGCTTCAGGAAAGAGAAGGAGAGGGAGGGGTATTGAGATGCATGATGGAGACAGAGATAATGCTCCGCGCGCGTATGCACACGTTTCCTCGTTCGACTCGCACAGGAGTGTCCTATCTGTTACAGGCAATATCCAGAGTTCGTGTATTAAACAGCCGAAATTGCACACACAGCACAAGAACACACTGTAATTAAGACACACTTGTCAGTCAAGGAATGTACCAGTGTAACGGTTCAAATCCCGTTACAAGATTATATCTGTATTATTATTATTATTTAATTCAATTCTGTAATCTGATTTCGCTATGTAGTAATTGATTATCGCTTGCGTGATTGCACTTAATTTGTTTTTATATGTGTGTGTGTATTTTTTTCGCTAGTGGCTTTACGTCGCACCGACTCAGGTAGGTCTTATGGCGACGATGGAAGGAAGCGGCCGTGGCCTTCATTGAGGTACAGCCCCAGCATTTGCCTGGTGTGAAAATGGGAAACCACGGAAACCATCTTCAGGGCTGCCGACAGTGGGATTCGAACCCACTACCTCCCGAATGCAAGCTTAGAGCCGCGCGCCTCTATCCACACGGCCAACTCGCCCGATGTGTGTGTGTGTGTGTAGGTTAGCATTAGAAACAGGTAAAGTAAAAGTTACTGCATAATATCAGATATGGATCTATTGTGTAAAATAACTTTTGACATTGCAACACAT
Source organism: Anabrus simplex (assembly GCF_040414725.1). Classification (NCBI taxonomy): domain Eukaryota; kingdom Metazoa; phylum Arthropoda; class Insecta; order Orthoptera; family Tettigoniidae; genus Anabrus; species Anabrus simplex. Next base: position 132,369,623 of record NC_090265.1, on the reverse strand, counting down.
GTTGCAATACTGCTACCATAACTGTCGAGTCATCTCTCTGTCATTGTATGCATTTACTGATGACATCATTTTTAGGAAACACCAAGAGTGCTTTAGGCTATTTCACCATAGTATGTAACACTTTGAGTTGGTTGGGCGTGACGTCATTACTATTTTTGGAGATTACATAGGTGTGTCAACTAATGCCTATTTAAGCTGACCGTATATTACAGCGTCAGTCATTTGGAAGGAGAGGCCTCAGACGGTCGGTCAGTCGGAGAGTTCAGTTAGTTAGAAGCAGTTGGTTGGAAGGAGATGAATGGAGAGACTTGCCATGAAGTCAGTGGGATATCGAGCCTTGCCTTACGGAGTACTACTGAGATGGTAGTAGTCAGTCATTTGGATGGAGAAGCAGCAGTCACATGGACACTTAGTCGCCACTCACCATATGGATTAAATGTTCGGAGTGTGTTTCGTATACCTGTTCGGTCGAGTTTTTGTGTCAGTGCGGTGACAGCTGAATATTGAGTTGTCGTAATTCAGAATATCAGTGAATTACTTGTAAAGTTGATTGTCAAGTGTGAATCTAATTTCAAGCCATGCTATATCTCGTCAGTGAAACAAAAAGATACATCACCAAATAGGCTTCAGACACCTACAGCAGACACCAACTCAAAGGAATACGTCGTAATTACACTCTAAGGTACAGTCAAGTGAACAGTGAAGGATATATATATCTTGTATAACTTTTAAATGTCCTGTCAAGAGGAATTCAAATTTAATGCCTAGTTTCTTTCAGTTATAACGTCATAATTTTATGTTCTCATTTGTTTTATCGCAGCAAGTCTTACTATTTTAAGACAAAAATTAAAGAATATATTTTGTTCAATATCAAATTAATTTATTGTTTTATTTCAATGGTAGAATTAGATAACCTCAAATTTAATGGCCCTTTTCCTAGAACCTATATGTTATGCTGTTTAAGTAAGCTTATTACCTCACACCCTAGAGATATTCAAGACTCTCACTCTATTATTGCTGCACTGAGTTGTAGCTGGCGCCCATCAAATATTGTATGTGTAAATAATCAGGTAAGAACTAAGTGTAAGTACATAGTCCGACAATTGAGTATTGTGTTTCATGAATATGTTAATATTTTTTCATTTTAATTCTATTTAATATTTTTAAATCAGAGTGGTAAAGAGTCGCACCAGATCCTTTCTCCTCTCGTCTGTTGGTCGCAGTTCTTTATTATTTAACATGCTCCCAGATGCAACACTACCGCCCCACGATTGTGTGTTCCTTCACTCACAAAATTGTAAATGGAATGAAATACTGAACGAAGGAAACAATACGGCCAATGGTTTGATTACCGTATATGTTCAATACGGCCCCCTCCTACTTCGACGCACAATTAAGAACGGTGTAGAAGTGACGTTTGGACTCTGTTCAGGATGTGTCGCGCATTATATCTGTCTCCCACTTCCCATTTCCCCTCCCTTCCCTTCTCTGATGCTTTCGTCAATTTGAATCGCGCACCCATAAGTAACAAAGTAAGCTCATTTTCTCGAAAAGAAAATTTTCTCCGCCAATCCGATAGCACCATCATTCCTAATATAACGCGAAGATTATCCTTGATATTTGTGTGGGTATATGATACACCCTGTAGGCTATAACATAAAAGTTTTGGAATTATAATAGTGATAGCAATCTAGTTGCCAACTAAAGTTTTCACGGCCACTGATCGAAAAATCTCAGCAACAGAACCAAACTTTTGGGTTATTAAGTCATATGTGCAACGTTTCACCTAAACTGTGTCATATGGGCTAATCAGTTGCACTGCGATGCCTTTTCAAGAAGCTGCTTAGCAGTGGCAGACTGAGTACTACTACTACTACTACTACTACTACTACTACTACTTTTTCTGCTATTTGCTTCACGTCGCACCAACACAGATATGTCTTACGGCGACGATGGGATAGGAAAGGTCTAGGAATTGGAAGGAAGCGGCCGTGGCCTTAATTAAGGTACAGCCCCGGCATTTGCCTGGTGTGAAAATGGGAAACCACGGAAAACCATCTTCAGGGCTGCCGACAGTGGGGTTCGAACGCACTATCTTCCGGTTGTGAGATAACAGGTGCGCGCTCCTAACCGCACGGCCAACTCGCCCGGTAATTAAAAAGGAAGGAGTATGCAGACAATCAGTTTTGAAATATGAAATCAAATGAAATGGCGTATGGCTTTTAGTGCCGGGAGTGTCCGAGGACAAGTTCGGCTCGCCAGATGCAGGTCTTTTGATTTGACACCTGCAGGCGACCTGCGCGTCGTGATGAGGATGAAATGATGATGAAGACGACACACACACCCAGCCCCCATGTCAGCGGAATTAACCAATTATGGTTAAAATTCCCGACCCTGCTGGGAATCGAACCCGGGACCCCTGTGGCCAAAGGCCAGCACGGTAACCATTTAGCCATGGAGCCGGACAGTTTTGAAATATCATTCAGTATTATTAAATAAATTAGTATTTGAGGACATAAAAGTGCGTCCAGTGGTTTTGAGTTCTGCATCAATCAATCAATCAATCAATCAATCAATCAATCAATCAATCAATCAATCAATCAATCAATCAATCAATCAATACTGATCTGCATTTAGAGGAGTCACCCAGGTGACAGATTCCCTATCTGTTGCTTTCCTAGCCTTTTCTTAAATGATTTCAAAGAAATTGGATATTTATTGAACATCTCCCTGGTAAGTTATTCCAATCCCTAACTCCCCTTCCTATAAATGAATATTTCCCCAATTTGTCGTCTTGAATTCCAACTTTATATTGTGATCTTTCCTACTTTTAAAGACGCCACTCAAACTTATTCGTCTACAAATGTCATTCCACGCCAGTATTGTGGCACGCCAAATGACGGCTCGTTCTTTCGTATGCAAGTTCATTGTTGAACTGACTCTTGTCACATTTCCAAACACACTCCAGTTGTACTATGCTTATGAGGGTATTTAGGAGAGGGCATATAAGTCTCTGGTAAGACCCCAACTAGAGTATGGTTCCAGTGTATGGGACCCTCACCAGGATTACTTAATTCAAGAACTGGAAAAAATCCAAAGAAAAACAGCTCGATTTGTTCTGGGTGATTTCCGACAAATGATTAGCGTAACAAAAATGTTGCAAAGTTTGGACTGGGAAGACTTGGGAGAAAGGATACAAGCTGCTCGACTAAGTGGTATGTTCCAAGCTGTCAGTGGAGAGATGGCGTGGGAGGACATCAGTAGACGAATAAGTCTGAGCGGTGTCTTTAAAAATAGGAAAGATCACAATGTGAAGATAAAGTTGGAATTCAAGAGGACAAATTGGGGCAAATATTCATTTATAGGAAGGGGAGTTAGGGATTGGAATAACTTACCAAGGGAGATGTTCAATATTTTTCCGATTTCTTAGCGATCATTTAAGAAAAGGCTAGGAAAGCAACAGATAGGGAATCTGCCACCTGCGCGACTGTCTTAAATGCAGATCAGTAGTGGTTGATTGAGGATATAGTACAATAAATTGAAAAGGTCTGACGAGGAGACGCTTGGGTGCGGGGTAAGGGGTGTGAGGGGTAAGCATGGCTGCTGGGCACGCGCCCATCTCAACTCTGAAGGCCAGACAATAAACATCTGCTCCGACCGCGGTGACTTGCGAACTGAGATGTTGTGAAGTTTCAAAGTGGTAGTGCTATTGTGCTTTAGTTACACACAAGTAGTATTACGCTGCCGATCTAACAGTGCACAAAGTTCCAGTGCTGAATGACCAGGCTGCAGACAGACGTGAACACTCCTCTGCCATTACTCCGTTAAATGTGCACATTGCTCATTCCAATGAGTGCCTCAGAGTAAGGAGTAAATAGCTGGAATGCTATGATGAACCAGTGTGTTACGTACCAATAGTATCAGAAAATTTATGAACCAGAGGAATAGCATGCTAAAGAAGAGAGAGATCTAACTTCCCAGGTACTTTTCGCCAGTATTCAGGTAAGCTGTTATACTCGGTACGCAGCAGTAATCCCATATATCGAAGATGAGTGGCAACAGAAGACACAAAGCACATCACAACAAACAATGCTCAACATAATGTTATTGTTGATCAATTTTATGAGCTTTCTCTATTGTAGGCCTTAAAATTTAGTTTTCTTCCGACTCTGTGATATTAGGGCGTCTTATAAAATTATTTATAGCGTAGACTGTAGTTCCTTATTCCCCGACTTTACACACCAATTTTCATTAACATCTGTTTACCCATTTGCTCGTGACTCGGCGCTGATATGGACTTAGCAATAACAAATCCAAATTCATGAATATCTCATTTATCATAACCGTTACGGTAAAACCGTATAAAACATAAATGATGGGAAATTTAATTCTATATAACTTTAGATATGTAGTATATCGATAGGGCCACTAACAACATAAATATTTGATCATTAAATTTTAGGCCTTCCACTAAACTCCATTTTCACTCAGAGTGAATAAAATTATTTATGGCCTAAATTATAGCGACTTATTCTCCGATTTTGAATACCGACATTCATTAAATTCTATTCAGCCGTTTTCTCGTGATGCAAGTACATACATACAAACAGACAGACAGACAGACAGACAGACAGACAGACAGACAGACAGACAGACAGACAGACAGACAGACAGACAGACAGACAGACAGACAGACAGACAGACATCACGAAAATTTAAAAAATGCATTTTCTTGTTACTGTGGACACGACCGGTACAGAAATACAATTCTTTTTTAAATTCTGAGCTATGTACAGACAAAACTCTTATTTTATATATACAACCTGTGACAATAAAGTTCGGTGAATGAAGTCAGAACGGTCGATCTGGCAACACTGGCGACACACAACGCTGCACCTGCGTGGCAGCAGGTTTTGACCACCTGCTCCCAACGTTGTTCAGTTGAGCATTGTGTGTGTGCCGTGTAAGACCTGTTTTACACAGTGCGTGTTTAGTGCGTTGGTTCCGAACTGCGAACAGGAACATGAACGACCAAAAGATCAATGTACAGTTTTGTTTCAAGCTTGGCAAGATACCGAAAGAAACGCATACGATGCTGGTACGCGTTTATGAAGATCAAGCATTGTCCTTGAAGTGTGTGTACAAGTGGTCCGCCCGTTTTTGAAGAGGCCGGGAAAGTGTTTCTGACAACCCCCGTAGCGGAAGACTGGCGACCGCCGTCAGTGACGAAAACATTGAGAAGGTGAGGACATTAATCTCGAACGATCGCCGATTAACTGTGTGCGTGATAGCGGAGGAACTGTAGATTAACCGTGAATCCGTGCGACAATTCGTTACACAGAAGTTCGGGAAGGGGAAAACGTGTTCTCGTCTTGTGCCACGTCACTTGACTGACAATCAGAAGCAGGCACGTTTAGAGGCTTCACAGGATTTTGTCGAAACGGCGGATGCGACACCAAATTTCTTGAACTGTATTGTCACTGAGGATGAAACCTGGTGTCTCAGGTACGACCCTAAAACGAAACGGCAAAGCATGGAGTGGCTTCTCCGGGATCCCCTTGTCGGAAAGTCAGAGCCGAAAAGTCACGCATCAAAACAATGCTCATCACCTTTTTCGATAGTCAAGGCATTATCCTCAAGGAATTTCTACCTGAGGAAACGACGTTGAATGCTGCACGGTACATTGACATTTTGACCCGTTTCATGCAACGTCTACGCAGGGTACGGCCCCAGTACCCACAACAAGGTTCATAGTTTTTTGTCCATGACAACGCTCGTCCATACACAGCCAATATCGTCAAACAGCTCATGGCAGAAAAGGGGGTGGTGCATCTTGAATATCCCCCGTACTCGCCAGATCTCAATCCTCCAGACTTCTTCCTATTCCCACGACTAAAAATCTCTTTGAAAGGAAAGAGATTTGACGATATTCCTGACATCCAACGAAACGTGACGAGGCTTTTGAACACCATCCCAAAGGAAGCCTTGTGCCCTACTGGACTCTGAAGTTCCGGCCAGGCGAAAGCCGGTCTCGAACCCAGAGTACGGTAGTGAAAGAACTCTCACAAACGTGAGCTGGTGCACATAGTCTTACCTGAACACAATCCTCTTCACTCAGCCAAATAAGCAATCTTCTCAGGGATAACATGGGTATAACGGGGCAACAAAAGATAAACAAGAGGATATGTGACAAATCAGGTAAGATTCGGCTAAATTAAAAATAAAATAAAAAATCTAACAGAAAACATCGCTGCATTCAAAGTTTAACAAATAGGGATTTATTACATAAAATTGAATTATTTACAAAGGATAGAGCTTTTCATTATGACAGGGTAAAATAACGCTGAGCCGATGACAACCAGTTCACTGCCTTCACGAAAACAGTTGTGCTGCAACAAGCATGTTACAATAGTGTAAGTAACGAAGTTTAGAAAGATGGATATCTGCTTACACTCATAAACAGTTATTCCCATAAAATTTACAATGCCTCGCGCCGTCGAACCCCGGTGCAAACAAAATCACCACAAAAAGTACAATGACCTGACTCGGTCACGAACCCTAGTCCCATGACGAGTAAGGCGTCAAAGATACCTATGCAAACAAAATAAAAAGGACACACCCAACATATACACGGGTGTCAATATCAAACGGGCCAGTGTTAAAAATTAACGTAGAACAAATAGGACATAAAAAGATCTCTCCCTGCTTTCAAAACATGAAGGTCGTTTCTTCCCCCTGGCACACTTGACACACTGCAGACGACCATAACCAACTCACAAGCCTGTGACGTCAAGCTCAATGACCTCCACCCTCACCACTTCACTCGCGGCAGTCCCCTAATTTATGAGCTCAAATGGGGCGGCAGGCTAAAGTCTCTCCTTTCAAAGAAACACCTCACGTAATCTGCTGCTAAAGCCCTCTTTTAAATACACCTGGGCTATCTGCCCTCGTCTTAATATCTCCAGCAGTATCGCAAATCTTACTTATGCCTCTCATGGGCTAAATCTTGGTGCTACAAAAACACTAATCATTAAGCGATAGTCACATGGCCATACTAGGCATCTCCAAAAATATTCAATAAACTCTCAATCGTGCTGGGCTCTCTCATATCAATCGCAAATCTTAATTCTGCCTATCATGGGCTCATATCTCTTAAATCTTCGGACTCGCTCGCTCTATTAGTGAATCTGGGTGAATTACTGGTCACGTCTTGGTCACAACTATACACATCTACGTCTGCAGAAACAAATGCCTAAATGCGATCTAATAAAAGAACCTATCTGTTAGACTAACCTCCTATGACCAAAGGAGTTCGATCAGACCCATAAAATCACACGTACGTTAAAATAACACAATAAAAATGAAATATGAACACGCTAACAAGGACTCTACAAATAACATCTACCTTAATGTACGGGGTTCGAGTTTGAGGCCTAGCTCTAAATTACAAGGAAAATTTTCCTACCATAACTAATCTGTTAACTGACGGCCCCCATATTCCTATCTAAATTTAAATGACATGCTTGAAACAGAATTGGAAAGCTCTGACCTTATGTTATCGCTGACATTACGGAGCGGCCATCCCTGTGGACCACTGAATCTACCACCTCATGATAGACTGCGGGGCTGGCATCAGATACTGTTGACCACTTGGAGACATTCTTTCTTGTGTTGCGTCTTCGTACAGCTCCCTCTGTAGTTGGAAGGTGTCCCCTTCGACGTTGTGCTGATCAGGTGCTCCCAACGTTCCTGGATCGATGCCCGTTGTCGTGTTGGCTTCAGCTCCTGGTTGTGGCTTCCTTGCAATGGTGATGTCAAACACTCGTTCTGACTTGATGCTGGGGTAACTCCTTGCAGAAATAGCAGTACGGGTAGTAGGTGTAGCTCGAAGACAAAGCGTTGTTCTCAGTACCAACACGCAGTATGACGACTCGTTCAAGCCGCCTTCTGGTCCAAGAATGACTCTGATATGCCCGGCGGCCTTATTTTATAATCCCGGATAGCGTCATCAAGCCGCTGGATTGCGTGCAATCTTCGCGCGCCCGCGAAGTTTTCCCGCATTAAGTATATCATGAGCTCTAATTAGCGAATGCATTAATGAATGCAGCCCTAATGCATATCAAAATAAAGCAGAAATTATACAGGTTGCAATTCTTTTCTCAAATCCAATGCAACTCTTCCGTAACCAAAGATATTAATTTAATTCTTTCTTACCTCCTATAATAAGTTTAGCCGGGATCTGGGAAGCGTCCCCAATCTTCATCAAGAGGCTTGGCTTGGGACATAACTCCTTTTAATGAGTTTCTGGAGATTTCTCATAATGACGCTCGCGCTCACTTCACATAAGAACGCTTCTTCTGGACTTCTTTATGACATATACTGTAAGACATTGGCTTCATGGGTGGCCTTGTGTGATACTAATATCCAATACTAAAATTAATACAATTGTCCCCATGAACAGGATGGTTCACCCTTCTTGCAAAGTTTCCAGGACATGTATCGCCGATCTCAGCAGTGCATAGTTATGGGAGGGGACTATTTAGGAGGACAGTAACGTCACTGTCGGGCATTGTTCATCTATGTTGATAGTACAGGACTATTCACCGAACTTTATTGTCACAGGTTGTAGGAAGAGGAGTTAGAGATTGGAATTATTTACCAAGGGAGATGTTCCACAAATTTCCAAATTCTTTGCTATTATTGAAGAAAAGATTAGATTAAAAACAGATAAGGAATCTGCCATCTGGGTGACTGCCCTAAATGCAGATCAGTGGTGATTGATTGATTGTTTGTTTGATTGATTGATTGATTGATTGATTGATTGATTGATTGATTGATTGATTGATCATATCATTTAGAGGCAAATAAAGGACCCGTGACGTAATTCTGGTGCGGCTCCACCGCTCGAACCCGGGGAGGTTCTTCGTCGATGAAGAAAGCAACGGGAAACCATTTCAGTCTGTTTCCCTAGTGCGCCTCCTCAGTGACTTATAGTATTTATATGACGGCTCATACAGGGTGTCCCATTAAAATGTATACATTCTTTAAATGACTATAACACTAACAATTATCATAATACAGATAAGTTTTAAAAATAAAAATAATGTGAACAAATGCAGAAACAAGCCAATTATCGAAAGTGTTCAAATTGTTGGCCATTGTGGTCCAGGCACAGCTGATAACGCTGCTTGATTGAATCCAAAACGTTCCTAATTATATCAGTTGGTATTTCAGCACATTCTCTTTCAATGACTGCCTTCAACTCATTGATTATACCTGGTTTTGTGGTGTAAACATTGCGTTTAATATACCCCCCACAGAAAAAATCCATGGGAGTCAAATCCGGTAAGCGTGGAGGGTACTCGACACTTCCTCTCCGTCCTACCCATCTGTTTGGCAGGTGGTCGTCAAGGATGGTAGTGGGGAGGTGCTCCATCCTGCTGGAAGTACCACTCTTCATTCCTAAACATCTCTTGGATGCGTGGCATAACGTATTCTTGTAGCAATTTGATGTAATTTGCACCATTAACGGTATCATAAAAAAGAAAGGTCCAATTAAACCAAATGCTGACAAACCACCCCACACTGTAACTACAGGTAAGTTCAGATGGTGTTCCACTCTCACATGAGGATTGTTAGCTGCCCAGTAGGTGCAAATGTGACGATTAATGGAGGCATTTAACTTGAACGTAGCCTCATCACTCCAAACAATTGTGTATGGGAATTGCTTCTACTCTGCAGATTTTGCTTGGTACCACTCACAAAATTCAATTATTCTGCCATAATCATCTTCATTAAGAGCGCGGACTAATGTAGGAATAAAACTTTTCCATTGGGCACGCTTCAAAATGCGATGGACGCTCGATTTTGGAACTCCTGTCTCACGAGCCTCTAGCCGAACAGATTTTCTAGGCGATTGCTTCTCTTTCTCTTGTGGGGCTGGTGGATGATCGTGGTCTTACGGAATGGCTCTTACAGACATCCTTAACGGCTCCTTCTTCCTCAAACTTATCTCACAAACGGGTAATTGTGAGTCTCGTTGGTGCATCGCGTTGAAACTACATTGTTTCTTTTTTTTTTGCTAGTGGCTTTACGTCGCACCGACATATAGGCTATAGGTCTTATGGCGACGAAGGGATAGGAAAGGGCTAGCAGTTGAAAGGAAGCAGCCGTGGCCTTAATTGGTGTGAAAATGGGAAAGCACGGAAAACCATCTTCAGGGCTGCCGACAGTGCGATTCGAACCTACTATCTCCCGGATGTAAGCTCATAGCTGTGCGCACCTAACCGCACGGCCAACTCGCCCGGTGAAACTCCATTCTAAACCATCTTTGCGCTTTACTTATGTTCTCAGTCTTCCAGTAATAATTTATAATGGATTTTCTATCCTCAAATTTATTCTGGCTCCAGCCATTATTTTCAGCAGCCACAACTGAAAAAGGAAGACAAGAAGCATGGCTGTTATGAACTGCCGAAGAGTGTATACATTTTATTGGGACACCCTCTAGTAGAACTTCTGGGGATCAAACCAGCCTTCAGGTTGAGTACTCCGCGACATAAAACAGCTGCTAGGAGACGAATTTACAAACATATCGATGTCTCGGCAATCACTTAACATAAGATAGGCACTTGAAGAATAAAATACTCGCCCTGATTCTTCTGCTTTCTCATCTTCAGTTCGTAACTTTTATGAGTATGAACTACAATATATTTATTTGGGCGCGGAACTAGTGGGCATATTTTGGCGCTCCGCCTCATTGCGATTGAAATCCTGAAAACGTTGTGTTACAGTCATAAGCGCCATCATCTCCTTAAACAGTAATGTTGGCTACTCACTGGATACTGATCCGCACTCTTCCCCGTATTGGCCGCGAACATGTTGCTGAGGACGTCGACCGCTTCTTGGTGCTTGCCTGATACTAGTAGGAACTTAGGACTTCGAGGAAGAACAGTGGCGAAGAGTAAGGCTGCAGTGAGGCTAGGAACAGCGCACAACACTAGGAACAGTCTCCACGAGTAGTACGGTCCCCAGGGGAGCCACAGGTTCAAGTCCAGGGGAATTACCAGCCACGCTAAACCTGAAATGAATATGCACCGATGTAATTCTCTGTCACATTGAGAGAACAAACAAGCAAGAAAGTTAGAAGAAATTATAAGTTTCTCTGGTGGGATAACATCAAACAGTTACGAGCTGGTGTCCATGATCGTTATGGTCAAGTCTTTATGGTCTGGCTACATGGTTAGCTAGTTAGAGTCCTTTAAGTAGAAAAAACAAAGTCACTATCTGTATGTTGGTCGGCAGAGTAGGAGAGGTGGGGGTATACAATTTCTTATCACTAGATTGCGTGCAAAAAAACCTTCTCCAGAGTGTCGATATAGAATGGGGGCATATGACGCTACTGATGGTCATACATTCATCGGACGGAGACGTTAAGCATTGAGCAGTCCCTTTGGTGTTATTCGAAAGGAGTAGGCTATGTGCTGACACTGGGTTTCACCCTCTCCCTGCCTCTTCACCACCACCAACATTATCTCCTGACATCCAGACGCGTAAGTCGCCCATGGGAGTCAGACAAGCGAACATGTCCCCGGACACACCCGACACTAAAAGCCGCACGATAAATAAATAAAATCAAAAGAAAGCTTGTTTTTACAGCGTGTCGTTGGTTTGCCCAATATATGAAAAATTATATAAAACTGTTTTAACCTGATTTCGAGTACAAGGACTGCTATGCATGTGTCAGTTAAAGGCGCTAAGTACAGTGAACATTATACTGTATAGGCTTTTGGGCTTATGCCGTGTCAAGAAAATAAGGTGAAATTCTTAACGTTTCGCAGGGAACTGTGCTCTGCGTCCTCAGAAGAAATCTCGACTGTCCACGAGAAAGGCTTCTTAAACAATGACACTTTGAATTTGGACGTTATAATAGAAGTGGAAATGGTACGTTCATTCGCCACCAGGTGGCGCCCAGGACGTGGCACAACGCTAGCTTTCGAAGCGGAAGCTGACCGAACCATTACAATCAGACTAAGCGGTTACCATAACGTGTTTGCGTAACATATGACATGACAGGTGTATGATATAGACAAAAGCCTGGAGCATTGTTAATTACCCTGTAATAAGTTCATTGTAAAATTTTCTTGATTGTAAAAGCTTGCTAGCCTGAAACGATCATCATCATCATCATCATTATCATCAAAAAGATAACGCCAGGAGCCTGAAACAAAGCGATGTCTACGTGAGATGCAATGCGCCAGAAATTCTATTGTACGCGCGCATTTTGATAAGAGAAGATGACTCAAAGTAGCCCTCCGGTTGGGTGAGTAGGTCCGATCGACTGTAAACATTTCCGGGATACAAAACCTATGAGATGGCTCGGTACACGACTCTGCTGTGAAAGTTTTGAATGTGAGAGAATCGAGAACAGGAAGTCAATATTATTTTATATGACGCCGAGGAATGTTAAGACATTAAGGACACAGGAAGCTCTGTCTAGAAGCTGGGCTGACTGCCTGAGACGGTAGAAGCGCTGGCCTTCTGAGCGGAAGTTGGCGGGCTCAATCCCGGCTCAGTGCGGTGTTATTTGAAGAGGTTAGTATAAGCTAGCTCTCGTGTCGCTTGATTTACTGGCCTGTAAAATAACTACTGAAAGACAAATTCTGGCACTTCTGGCATCTGCGAAAACCTTAGAAGTAATTAGTGGTACGTAATAATAATAATAGTACTTCTTTTACGTCCCAGGAGCTACTTTTTCGGTTTACAGAGACATCGGAGTACCGGAATGTGTTCCGCAAGAATTTACTTGACAATAAATCCACCGACTCGAGACTGACGTATTTGAGGACCTTCAAATACCACCGGACTGAGCCAGGATCGTACCTGCCAAGCTGGGCTCAGAAGGCCAGCGCTCTACCACCTCAGCTACTTAGTCTGACTTTATTAGATCTCCCTAAAGAACTACTCCAATGACTTGCCTGGTAAACTGATCGTCCCCAGTGCGACGAAGACTCCAAGCCAGACGATCGCTCTTGCCCGGTTGACCTCCGAGTGGAACTCTCCCAGGTAGGCGAACAGAACAGCTGCCGAGCCGCAGATACTGAACGCAAAGAGGACAGTCATGTTATGTTGATAAACAAACACAACAGCTGGTAACGTTTACTTTTAATATTTATTAGTTAACTTAATTTTTACAAGTTGCTTTACGTCGCACCGACACAGATAGGTCTTATGACGACGATGAGACAGGAAAGAAGTAGGAGTGGGTAGTTAGCGAACGTGGCCTTAATTAACCCTCTACTGCATACTGTTGCCCTCAGACAACATATAACTTTTCCCCTGTATAAGTGGATACAGATTGTGGACAGAGTTAGTTTTACGGCACACCTTCAACTGTACAGTCAATTAAACACATATACCAGTGATACCTTTTTTTTTTTTTTTACATAAGACAGAACACCCCTACAACCAAAGGTACTTCTTCCACCCCGTCAACATCCACGAGTACCAACCACCGTTTATTTTACGTGGGCACCTCCCCATCACATTACCACAGGCTTCAGGAGTACCTCTGGCTCAACCACAAAGACATTACGACCTACGGTATACTTGCGCCTTGCAATACGTACCCATGGCCAGTAGGCAGTAATGTCATCATCATCATCATCATCTGTTTACCCCCCAGGTTCGGTTTTTCCCTCGGACTTAGCGAGGGATCCCACCTCTACCGCCTCAAGGGCAGTGTCCTGGAGCTTCAGAATCTTGGTCGGGGGATACAACTGGGGAGTATGACCAGTACCTCGCCCAGGCGGCCTCACCTGCTATGCTGAACAGGAACCTTGTGGAGGGATGGGAAGATTGGAAGGGATAGGCAAGGAAGAGGGAAGGAAGCGGCCGTGGCCTTAAGATAGGTACCATCCCGGCATTCGCCTGGAGGAGAAGTGGGAAACCACGGAAAACCACTTCCAGGATGGCTGAGGTGGGAATCGAACCCACCTCTACTCAGTTGACCTCCCGAGGCTGAGTGGACCCCGTTCCAGCCCTCGTACCACGTTTCAAATTTCGTGGCAGAGCCGGGAATCGAACCCGGACCTCCGGGGGTGGCAGCTAATCACGCTAACCACTACACCACAGAGGCGGCCTAGGCAGTAATGTTCGGTTTTTTAATGTTAAAAGCTTAGCGTGAAATCGTGAAAAATCGTATATATTTGTATATCCCATTATGGCAATCCACATCACATACCAGTCTTAAGCTATTAGCCCCAGTTAAGAATTGCTGGTACATCTAAAACACTGAATGTATGTTGAACATTGAAGCTTGAAATTTTCTTCACCAAACTAAAACGAAAAAATAATTCATGCAGTAGAGGATTAAGGTACATCCCCAGCATTTGCCCGGTGTGAAAGTGGGAAACCACGGAAAACCATTTTAGGGCTGCCGACAGTGGGGTTTGAACCCACTATCTCCCGAATACCGGCTACTGGCCGCAATTAAACGACTGACGACTGCAGAATTAACTCTAGTAACTATTTACACACAAAAACACACCCCCTGTGGATGGGACGGAAGAAAAACACCCATGGTGTCCTCTGCCTGTCGTAATAAGCGACTAAAGGCGCCCACGGGAATTTCAACTTGGGAGCGTGAGTTGGCGACCACGGGGCCCTCAGCTGAGTCCTGGCATTGCTTCCACTTTGCCACGATCCGCATTTTCGTCTGTCCTATCTGACTTCCCTTTGTCAACTCTTCTTCACTTCCGACCCCGACGCTATTAGGTTCGGAGGGCTAGGGATTCTTTCATTTTCACGCCCTTTGTGGCCCTTGTCTTCCTTTCGCGATATCTTCATTTTTCGAAGTGTCGCACCTCTTCCGTTTTTTCTCTGATTGGTGTTAATAGGGTATAGTTGCCCGTTTGTACTTCGTGTTACATAGTAATCATCATCACCACCTCAGAACAGCACAGGCTCACCAGGACCACAACTTAGGCTAATACAGTACACATAATTTCACGCGTTCGCGCCCTCTCTAAACTCTACTGCGCACTAATTGTTCACACTATTGCTTATACATTAACACAAATCACACTCGCTCTTCCTCAGCCGACACAGTCTGAGTTCACAGTTATTCTCGCTGCCACTATCACAGCCCACACATGACAGTCTCACAGTTAAGTATGACATACGCTGTCCATTCATTCCCTGCAGTTACCGTTGACTGTCGCTTGCCGATCCCACGTCGAACTCTTCCACGCTGCACCAGAACACGACGTTCGCTCATAGCAGCTGGATCGAGAGACTTGCTCTTCGACAGACAGACAGACAGACAGACAGACAGACAGACAGACAGACAGACAGACAGACAGACAGACAGACAGACAGACAGAAGTATCACTCCGTTTCACGGACGAACACTCACAGGGACTGACACATAGACTGCCTCCTCGTCTCAGGCTGATTGCAGTCACACTCAACGCACAACTCCAACAGAACCCGCTCACCCACTGAGCTCAACTGAATAACTTGGGCATTTTTTATTCGGAGGGGGTCCCGAAGCCCGCTCCCCCCGCGTGGCAATCGACACTAATCTGCATTGCCTCCGACATGCTACTATTTCTAAGAAGAAAGAGTTAGTAGAGAGGATTGGGATGTGATACTACAGGAGTATTGGCCTGTTTGCACGTCAGACGCGTTACCAGGCAGATTTTGTATTGTTAGGTTGGTATTAAAGCGTGGTATTAAGGTCAGGACGAAACCACATAGGCGGAAAAAAAGAGAGTGCCTACATGTAAAACCTGACTTGTTGTGTATAGCACATGCAAGGATGTTAGCTGGAGTGGTCCGGAGGTTGTATTATTTGGGAATATGTATCATGCAATCATTAACAATTTTCCTTGCGTTTGTCAATTATTATGAGGATCACTCGTTCTTGTCACTGCCGGGTGAGGATCGGGTCCACTAGCGTCTGGGCTTTGGGCCACAGGTTAGAGCCTTAGTCCAGCAGCCATTGGCCCATGGTTCCAAGTCTCCTTTAAGGAGAAGGGAAATAGAGCCAAGCCTTACGTAAGGTAAGGGGCTTCTTATTTTCGCCTGGTGACGTCCCGTTCTTGCGGTGTTGATGGCAGACACTTGTCACTGTAATCTGCAACTATTCTAAGCTAGTTATACATATATACATTTATACACATCTCAATCGAACGCGGGCTGCTCTTCCGCTCTCGTGTCCTGGATGTCCTAGATAATTGAAAAACAATAACTGGGAAGTTATAACTGAAAAACAATGGAATAATAATGATATAATAGAATAATAAGAGGGTTAGTATGTAGCTTCTAGTGGTGGTTTCCTGTCCACTCCCTTACATCCGTGGAGAGCTGCGGCTGAGCGACATTAGTAGACAAATAAGCTTGAATAGAGTTTTAACAGCAGGGATCAAGACAACAAATTGGGGCACATATTCTTGTATAGGAAGAAGAATTAGGGATGGGGAAATGTTCGTTTCATTTTCAACATTTCAGGAAAGACTAGGAAACTGATAAAGAACTTTCCACCAGTATCACAGCTTTAAATGCAGATCAGAGGTGAATTATGAATGATGGTGATGAAATGCCGCCAAATTAAATAGGGCCATATGATCGTTTTAAATAACTCTTCTCCTTAAAAACATCTTTGCCACGGATAGCAACAGCTGTATGGTCTGCCACTTATGGTACTGGCCGCATGATATTCAGAAGCGTATATTAAACAATCGCCATCACCACACACTCCGGACTTGAGAAAATTCATTACGCAGGTGATAGCAGTGTAGTTTTAATTTTGTACTCACAAAAAGCCGTTGAAGAAGCGAAAGACCATGAGCAGCCAGACGTGGTGCGACAAACTGGACAGCACAGTACACAAGCCGTCCATCACGAGAGTCAGGATGAGGATTTTCCGTCGGCCCTTTGTGTCGGCCAGGAACCCCCAGAGGTGCGAGCTAAATAGCATACCTGCAAAGGAAAACTTCAAATACAATTATATTCAAGACATTTCTGGACGAAGAAGGATTATCAACTCTTCATCCTTGCGGAGGAGTGTACAGGGTCTCTCATATAAATCCAGACCGATCGCACGGTGTTTCTACTCTGCACTACGACAGCTGCAGTGTGCGAGGCGCGCATAGTGCTTTACCTTGCAAGCAGCCTGCACGTGTTCGACCTGGCAAGCATCAATAGCCAGTCTGAATCTCAGCTGTTAACACGGAGAGACAGCTAGCTATTGGTGTGCAGAAAATGCTAATGGTATTTATGAAGTCCCTCGTTATGATAGGAAGATTGGTTTTTGGTGTGCTGTTCGTGCAAGACGAATAACTGGGCCTACTTTTGGGGGACTGTTGTAAACAGGATAAGGTTTACCAGAACACAACTTATTTATTTGCTTCACATAGAAATTTACAAGAATAAACATAAAATTGTCTTGAAGCAAAGTAGATAATTAAGCTTGGGAGAGTTTCTGTCACTGTACACTATATACACTTGGAATGTATTTACACTAGCTTCTATCTTGAAAAGATAGTTCGTAGGAATGTTCAGTTCGTGATAGTCGAAAACTATCAGTTTCACTTGCATGTATTAGTGAAGAGAGTTCCTTCTAACTGGCAGTGTTTGAGTTTATGAGCTTGCACTGAAAGAAAGCTAGGTACACAATTAGAGAGTCTAATGTGTGTGTGTCGGAGCCTGAGGGAGATTGGTGATGTGTAGAGTACAGCATCGGGGCTCGACTTGGATGAAGGAACTGGAACTTGGAACAGTGACCTGAGGTGAAACCTCATACTACCAGAATTCCGTCCACCTGGTCGAGACACATTTTTAAGAGGAGTAGCCTCCGTGTTCGACGTACAGTGTATTCTGGAGCAGGACACTGGGGAAAATCCTGGAGAGTGGTAGGCAGGGAGCTCCTTTTATACAGCACTCGACGTTACAGGCACGCGCACTGAAAGCTGCGCGTCGAGTCTCGAAATATCCACTCTTGCGTGCGTGCGGCTGGCTGTCGCTGAGCGGAGAGAGCGGAGGACATACAACAGGGACCACAGTAAATGCTTAAATACCTAGGTAGTGAAATAATGCAAAATGTTAGGGTGGACATAGAGATGAGCAGGAGGGTACAGTAGGGTAATGCATTCTACCAAAATGTAAGAAAACTTGTTTGCAGCAAAGAGGTACCAAGGGAATATAAAGAGATGATGTACGAAATCTACTATGTACTCATACTGACTTATGCAGCTGAGACTTGGACTTCGACCAGCAGGCAGGAGAGTAGAATTCAAGCCAGTGAGATAAAATTCTTAGGAACTACGATAGGAAAGACAAGGAAACACAGAGTGAGAAATGAAGATGTTAGGAGGAAGGCTAAAAGAGCGAATTGAAAAGAATAAACTAAAGTGGTTTGGACATGAATAGACGATGGAGGGGAATAGAATTCCAAGACAGATGCTGGAGGCAAAGTGCGAGGGCAAGAGAGCAAGAGAAAGACCTAGAACAAGGTGGGTTGAATCACTGAAGAGCGGCATAATAAGACGAAATTTAAACTGGGACAAGATCGTGGAAGAAGAATAGTGGAAGGAAAGAGGAAGATGGAGAAGTGCCATAAATACACTGACCCGGCAGGAGCTGGATGAGGGGAAATGATGATGATGATGATGATGATGATGATGATGATGATGATGATGATGATGATGATGATGAGTAAATGCAGAGAGGTACCGAGATGACATTTTGACACCGTTCTTCCATCAGTTCATGGAAGAAGAAAAATCGCGTGGGTGGTTTCAACAGGATTCAGCCCCTGCTCATGCAGCAGAAGATTCCCTTCTTACAATCTCGGAAGTGTTTGCAGACAGAGTGATCAGTGGTGGTCTATTTCTCCCTCGTTCTCCAGATCTAACAGTGTGTGATTATTACTTGTGGGGTAAACTGAAAGCAAGAATGTATCGAACAAATCCTCACACATTGGAGGAACTGAAAGAAAACATTGCAAATGAAACCAGAAACATTTCTTTCACTATTTGCTTTACGTCGCACCGACACAGATAGGTCTTATGGCGACAGTGGGAGAGGAAAGGCCTAGGAATAGGAAGGAAGCGGCCGTGGCCTTAGTTAAGGTACAGCCCCAGCATTTGCCTGGTGTAAAATGGAAAACCACGGGAAACCCTCTTCCGGGCTGCCGATAGTGAGGTTCGAACCCACTATCTCCCGGATGTGAGCTCACAGCTGCGCGCCCCTGACCGCTCGGCCAATTCGCCCGTTACTAGAAACAGTACAGTGGCAGAACTCACTTATGTGGTTACCAGATACAGTGCCTGTAATACCCAGAAAGGAGGACACTTCAGCATCATTTTTAAGGAAAGATTTCATATAAGATTGTAAACATGCTTAAAGCAGGGCGGCCGCGCGCGACAAAAGTTCGGCTGAGGCAGCTGCCGTAGCGTAGAGTACAAACACAGTGCGTTCGGTCTGAGTTTATATGACAGACCCTGTAGACGAGAGTCAGGTCGGTAGATGCAGAGTGGGTTGTTGTCACATATGCTCTGTACTCTGACCGGCCAACCGAGCAGAGGAAAGTTGGCCACAGCTCTACCGTAGCTCTACTCCTCTGCATTCGGGAGACGGGCCTCGGGCACAGTACCGGACTTCACACCTGGTCCCACCCGTCGGCTGTCCTGAGAATGGATTTCCATGGTTTTCCATTCTCCTGCACTAAGGCGAATGCCGGGACAGTTCGTAGTATAGGCCACGGCCGCCTACCCCCTCACCTTCTCCACACATCTCCTTCACCGTAACAAATCTCCCGGCCTGAGAGACGGCGTCACCGTCTAAGAGGCCCGCCTCCCCCTTCAGGGGAGGAATGAAAACGTTTAGCAGTTAGTAGTAGTAGAAGAGAGTCATAGAACCAGCCCAGTAGTGTAACTTTACTTACTTTTAAACTCCTCTCGAAATAATAATAATAATTGTACCATGAATTATTCTCCCTCGCCGTTCATATTCTTTTTTCAACCTTATGTTATCAGATCTATCTGTATGTATTCTTATATTATTTGTGTATGTGTTATTCTTCTCTGTTTTTAATAAATTGTATTTTGCCCCTTCCCCTTTATGACCCTGGGGAAAAGAGAAGTTTTCTTCCGCCCTGGTGGATTTCTCCATCTTTATGTTGGCGAGCCTACTTCTCGTCTTCACGCCCGTCTCGTCACTCCCCGCCTCGCCCCGCTTCTCCCGAGAGAGAGGTCAGAGCCTCTTGTGAGGAGTTCCTCAGATCGCTCTATGCGAGTAACTTGACTGGCCAAAAGCAGCGGCTCGTTCCGTTCGCTTCTTCTACGGGTGTGGAGGTAGGTAGAATGTTCTTCAACTTTCTTTTGGGCTAAGGGAGGGGATTTCTTTAATTCTGAAAATGTAATGTTCTTGGTAATTGTTCTAGGAGAGGCTACGGGTCTCGTCTGTTGGAAAGAATAAGGTTCTTGAAAGACATGTTAATGTCTCAGATAATCTGTTTTCAATCTAGTCTGTTATACTGGGTGTTAATAACGTTGGTTACGAGTCAGAGCCCCTGATCTCTTGTATAATTAAAATTTTTGGGCAGATTGGGCAGTCAGTACGATTTCGCCCTTATAGAAGTTAATTTGTATATGGCCAAACGCCTCTAAAAAGGTTCGTATTGCTTGAGAATTGTACTGTGATATTGGAGTGAGAATGTATTCGAGGAACAACCCACTCACGTTATGGAGGAAATAGTGGAGACTTTGAATGGTGTAGGGCAGGTCCCCGTTTGTAAGGTTTTTGCCTTCCGATGATTGTAAAGGGGTTAGTTCGATCAATGTTTGTTCTTGTTGGGATGCATTATATTAATAAATAACTAGCATAGCAGATGGCCTCGGTTTGCGCTAACTTTTCTATCGAGCTTATTGTATCACTGGTAAATGGCTCTGATCTTAAGCCCGCACCTACCTTACTTCCGCTTCCGCTGCCTCTTCATGGTGCAGCATTCTGGTAGCAGAGCGTTTATTTGAGCTCCTACCAGTCTTTTTTTCGGGCGATTTTGAGGGCGGAAGGCCTTTTTCTTTTACGGGGTTCGTTATCCTGCTTGGTGGCTGGGGATATTTACATTATGGCTACTCGAGACGTGGCCTACCCTGGATCTCTTGGAAAAGAGGAGTTCTTACACGAATTATTAATTCGTAATTTAGAGTCAAAAGGGATAGTTGAAGCGGATGAGCTCTTATTACGAACAAATTTAGGCAAAGTCATCGTACTGCCCAATTTCTCGGACAGTGAGGTTGCGAGTTCAGCGTCCCTTATTCAAGCCAATTTAACTCACATATCCTCAGTTATAGATTTTCTATAAAACCATGTAGCGTCCCTCCATCAGCTAAAACGAGTACAAGGGCGTCTAACCCAATACGTTCATCGGACGGAAGATTTACTATCCTTAGAATTAAAGGAGGAATTATTAAGTCAAGTTGGAGCTTTAAAGGATAAGTCTGTCCAACTTTTAGGAAAGATTGAGGCTTTGTTGGTCGCAGTTTCCATTAAATCGAAACCTGTTATTCCTTCTGTCAATCGAGTCGAGGAGGAACCGAATAAGGGTATTTGCAATGTTGAGTCTGATGGGCAGCATGGCTCGCTGGAGTCGCAGCAATGTTCCTTACCTAGGGTTCCCCTCCCGGCTAATTCCTCGATTCAACAATCAACCTTGCCCTCTTTGAATTTGCCCTTTTCTAGTATCTCTCATCCATTAAATATTATGTTGAAAAACGTTCCTCGCTATTCGGTAAATTCCGCGGATGATGTAGTCGCGTTCTTGCGATTTTTGTTGAATTTCAAGATCATGCCCTAGTGTTCGGACTAACTCACGTTCAAATATTACAAATTCTTTATCCATGTACTACAGGAGTGCTTTCCAAAAAATAGTCAATGCTATTTCTGAACAGTTTTTACTTCAGCAGTTTCACGCCCATTTGCTTACACATTTTATTCCGGCTAGGGCTCTCAACTCTTTAGTGCTGAAATTTTACTTCAGGATTCACCGCTCGGATAAGCCTTTAACTGAATTTATCTCTGATGTCAGATTTTACTCCAGGGTGTTTGCGTTACATTATACTGAGGAGGAGATCATTCTTACGATCGTAGAGGGCATTGCCCCGTCATACCGCTCCTGTTTGTGCTTTGCAACTCAATCTTATAGTTTCGCGGAATTGGAAGCGATGGTGGTATCTGCTGAAGTTGTTCGCCATGCGGACTCTCTTCGTGTGACGTGTTTGCCCCCTGTTGATCCAAATGTGTGGGAGTCTTCGGGTGTTCGAAAGCCTGTCTTATTAGGAATGTGTTATAGCTGTGGTGCCCCCGATAATTTGCGCAATATATGCCCCTCTCGATATCGTAACACTCAGAGTTTTAGCGCGGGTTCTAGGGTAGAGGTTCCGTCTAGAACTAATAACATTATATGTTTTCGGTGCGGAATTACCGGCCATGTCGCGTGGCATTGTGTGACGAATCCAAATTGTTCCTGACTACAGCGGGAGGTGGTTGAGGCCAATGGTGTTGAATTACCTTCCCCTGTTGACCACAATACATCTTTTTCTTTCGGTAACCTTCTCCAGTCTGTCCCGCGGGCTGTTCAGGGATATCCACGGAAGTTAAGGGCTTGACTCCCTTGGTTGAGGTAGAAATAAATAATGAGCCAGTCTCTACTCTTCTTGATTCTGGCAGTGTAGTGTCATTTATTAGTGAAAGATGGTTTGCCTTGCATAAATCTGCCTGAAAATTTCCCGATTTGTCCCCTGTTTCGCTTTCCTTTGTGTCAGCTAATTCTTCCAGAATCGAAGTTCTGGGAGTGGTAAAGTGTAAAATCCGTGTTTCCAATTTCACTTGGAAATTTCCTTTGTACGTAGCGTATAAGTTACCGTATTCTGTTATCGTTGGTTCGAATTTTTCGTTCTTTCTGGATTGGTGCTAGATATACAGGCACGCTCCTGCTGGTTCAAGTTTTGTCAAACGACTAAAATCCCTTTACATATTGATAATTCTGCTTCAGTGTTGTTGGCATCGCCCCCTCAGGACGAAGTGGTGTCGCATCTTAGCCATTTGACTGAGGACCAGGCGCAGTGTATTAGAGAGTTGTGCGAGGCCTATCCGGATGTGTTTACTGAGAGATTGGGGATGACGAATATCTTAGAGTATAAGATAGTGGTCACGGATTCGGTTCCCGTCAGGTTTCCACCTTACCGCTTATCTCCTCCTAAAATGCAGGCGTTAAAGGAGATCGTTAACAAAATGTTTGAGGAAGGGATAATCCGACCCTCTACCTAGGCTTACTCTTCCCCCATTTTCCTCGTGCTCAAGCCCCAGGGAGGTTATAGGCCTGTGCTTGATTACAAGGCTCTCAATCGTAAGGTGATATTGCAGTCGGTTTCGCTCCCGGATTTACATACATGTTTTTCATGTTTTAAGAGGGCTAGGTACTTCACCGTGTTAGATATCAATCAAGCCTATTACCAGATTCCGCTCGCGGATGAGTCTCGTCATCTAACGGTATTCGCGACGGACTGGAACCTCTATGAATTTTGTCTCCTCCCCTTCGGCATTCCCACGGGCGCTGCCGTCCTCACTAGACACCTTGATCAGTTGTTCTCTGATATTAAGTTTGACTACCTCCATCACTATCTTGATGACGTGGTCGTCTATTCTGAGACGTTCGAGGATCATCTCCTGCACCTCCATGAAGTATTGTCGCGTCTTAAGAAAGGCGACTTGACAGTCAAACTATTTAAGGTGTCATTTACCAAGCCCCAAATGACCTTTTTAGAGCATATTGTGTCTTCAAGTAGCGTCTCGGTCGATCAGGCTTGAACTCAGGCATTCGGGATTTTCCTCCTCCGCAGGACGTCAAAAATGTTACCCGCTTTGTCGGAATGGTTAACTTATTCCGAAAATTTGTTCCTAATTTTGCCAGTCGCGTAGCGCCTCTTAACACACTCCGACGTAAGGGAGTAAGGTTTCAGTGAGGGGGGGGGGCTTCTCAGCTGGCTGTTTTCGACGCTCTGGTTTTGGCCATGCTGGATTTTACATAGACCTTTATTGTTCAAACCTACGCTTCTTCGTCAGCCGTCGCAGCCGTCTTGCTGCAGGATTCTGAGTTTGGGAGACGCCCTATTGCTTATGCTTCGCGCGCTCTTACTCCTCTCGAAGCTAAATATTCCGTGTACGAGCTTGAGGGGCTGGTTGTCCTTTTCGCTCTAGAACGGTTTCGTATGTACCTAGAGCACGTTAAGTTAGAGCTTGAGACCGAAACCAGGCGTTAAGTTGGGTGCTTGGGAAACCGCGGGAAACTGGTCGTCTGGCCCGTTGGCCCATAAGGATTTCTGCCTTCCAATTTCACGTCCGTCATATTCGAGGTTCCGAAAATGTTCTGGCTGACTCTCTCAGCCGTAGGTTCTCTGATCAACTCACTCTTGATGAAGGACCCTGCCTCTCTGAGCCTTTACCCTCATTACCTTTGCTTGGAGCTATTTTATCTGATACCCCTCTTTTGTATCATGACATAGGTAAATTCTAATTGGAAGATCCGGTCTTGGCACCTATTGTACAAAACTTGAAAGATGGGAAAATTGTTGATCCTTACGTATTGAGGAAGGGGTTATTTTTTGTCTCTCCCGTCATAATTGCAAGATGAAGGTGGTAATTCCATCACTGTTGGTACCTGTGATCTTTAAGTACTTCCGTGGAACTCCCCTTGCAAGTCATCAGGGAGTATTTAAAACCAGGGAAAATATCTGAGAAAATTTTGTTTGGAAGGGAATGGACGGAGAAGTCCGAGAACTTGTCAAGGCGTGTAAGATTTGTAGTGTTAGTAACCCATCTATTAATTCCTGAGTTTGTTTGTTGTCTTCCACGCAAGCTACCCGTCCGATGGAACGTCTGTATATCGATTTTGTCGGTCCCCAACCGAGATTGAAAACTGAATCGAATAGGTTCATTTTGATATGCATCGATGGTTTCACTCGTTTTTCGTGGTTATTTCCAACGAGGATGGCCAACGTAGAGACAACTATTAGGTATTTGAAGACAATATTTTTATCATTTGGTCCTAGTCAGTACTTGGTTTCGGACAATGCTAGAGCTTTCATGTCCAACTTATTCAAGAAGTTCTGTTTTAGTCTTTCGATTTCTCACGTCACGACATCCCCTTATTATCCTCAGCCTTCGTACGCTGAGAGAGTCAACCGGAATTTACGCTCTGCCTTCATCGCCTTCCATCATCACAATGTTCAGAGGTGGGACACTTCCTTGCCGTGGCTCGCTTATGCATTCAACACCGCTGTGCACGAGGCGCACCAATTTTCCCCCTTTTCCCTCATGTTTTCGTTCGTTTCGTTCCTAACTCCCCCTTTCTAATTTGTGGCGTATTAATGAGTTGTTGCTCGAAAGGGTGGATCCCCTTAACACCCGGGCCAATTGGAAGAAACCTAAGGAGAACCTTAAGGCTTCCTATCAACGGAAGAAGGAGCGCTGTGATAAGGGACGTCATCCAACCAGCCTGGCCGTCGGGGATAATGTATTTATTAAGAATTTCGTTCCCTCCGGAAAGTTGGCGCGTCGGTTTCGTGGTCTTTTCCAGATTCTTGACTTTGTTACTCCGGTGACCCTGTTGGTGAGGGATCCCGGGACGGAGGGATCTTTTCGCGCTCACCTTTCGCGGGTTCAATCTGCTTAGTGGGTTTCCTCTGTTTTTAATTATTTGGCGATAACCTGTGCTGTCTATTATGTTAATATCAGCTGGGGTGTGGTTTGCTCCTGTATTTGGGGGTGTTATACATCCCTTAGTTTGTAAGTATTCTTTATTTGCTATGTGAGCCATCCTGGAGCCGCACCTTGCCTTCCTCCTCCACACCCGGTGTGCTGGCCTGGGTCATTTTCTTCCATCTCGACCTTTCGACCTTATCGGCTTTTATGAGACAAAATTGCCAGCCTTAAATGTTTCTGTTGCAGAATTATGGAGTTTCCGCCTTCGCCCGTCGCTCCGTGGATAGGCCCCTTACGTGGGCGTGTCTTGGCGTGCGCTGACTCCGTCGGCCTTCCTTCTTGGCCATTCTTCTTCATGCACTGTGCGGGTCAGCATCCAATGCCAGTAATTGGACGCATCTTCTATCTGGTTGTCTGCGTGTTGGTGTGGCTATTTGCCGCGCGCTCGGCATTATCACTGACTTTGGGCCATACCTTTCCCGTCTTAATTCGGCCTTGGAAGCCGATAGTTCGCCCGGCGATGGTATTGGAATGACTTCTAATCTTGGAAACTGAGACATCTTCTATCACGGGATGTTGATTCTTATGGACTCTCTTTCATCGCTTATTCGTCAAGCAACAATATATGTGTACTAACCTTATTCACTGTTAAGCAGGTTGATGTTTATTGCAGGAAGGACTCCTTCTTCAAGAGTTTTCACTTGTGAAGCAAACCGATATTTATCTGTAGCAAGAATGAACTTTTTCCTCAAGAGCTCTCATGTGTGAGAAGTAAATCTTCCCGACCTGATTGGGGATTTAGGGAAGGAGGTCTGTAACATGAATTACTCTCCCTCGCCATTCATTTTCTTTTTTCAACCTTATCAGATCGATCTGTGTGTATTCTTATATTATTTGTGTATGTGTTATTCTTCTTTGTTCTTTAATAAATTGTATTTTGCCCCTTCCCCTTTATGACCCCAGGGAAAAGGGAAGTGTTCTTCCGCCCTGGTAGATTTCTCCATCTTTATGTTGGTGAGCCTACTTCTCGTCTTCACGCCCGTCTCGTCACTCCCCGCCTCGGCTCTCTTCTCGCGAGAAAGACAGAGAGAGAGAGAGGGGGGGGGGAGAGTTCCTTAGATCGCTCTATGCGAGTTAATAGAGTAATGAAGTACTGTAAGTGATTACCAGTAGTGAGAACGGCGGGAACTATTCATCAGTAAGATATTGGGACACTACGTTATATCAGTGCTAGCCGTCCAGTCACTAATGCATGGAACACTAGTGAACTGTCCCACTATAGATCATTCCATGTTAAGAAAATTGTATTGCCCTTATGACAACAGGGTTGCCATATCGAACGTCTCTGCTCAACAGCATCACGGGAAAACAGCGGCAGGTATATTCGTGAAACTCAGTAATTAAGTTCAAAATTAAAGGGGGAAGGAACTATGCTGCAAATTACATTTTGTTGAAATCTAGGGCACAGAAATAGACAAACAGATAATTTGTATAGACTCAGGAGGTGGGGGATACAATTAATTGTAGCTAATAAATTTGCCCGGGCAACACCGGGTACTATTACACCGTCATATCGCGCCACGAGAAGAATGGTAAAAATGAATTTTACTCGAGGAAAAAGTGTTAAAAATTGGGTAAAATATAAAATTCGCTTAAGAAACAACTGCTAAATAAAAAAACAAGTAAAGATAAAAAATCACAGTGAATTTATGTATCACTACAAGTCGTGATGTATCGCTGCACACTACAGCATCAAAATCTTTAGTAACATCTACGAGAATATTAGAAAAAATACACACACACGCGCAGATGATTTCTCTTCAACAGTGACAATCTGCCGGCGATTCACTGCGTAACGGATAACGCAACTCAGAAGGAAAATGGAGGAAGGCAACAAATCGATGGATGTTTACGCCATTGCGCTTCCTCCCTGCGAATGTATTTATGAAATACAGAATGGTAAGTAGTTATTTTAATAACTCGCGGGCACAAGAATGCCTCAGCCTTTTTCTTTCTGTCTTTCTTTCACAATACGATATAAATGATTACATTATAATAATATACCTACCTTAATCACGGGGAATTGTGAATATCTAAGAGGGGGTGTGTTCACTCATTGTAGGCCCATAAGAGCAATACTGCTTTCTTAACGTGAAATGATCAATGGTACTATTGCTGTTGTTCATCGGTAAATTAATGTAATAACTCACGCTTTGCTTGAATCAGGACAGTAGTCATATCCGCACTCCATACGGGAAGCTGGTTGACCTGCGTCGTAGTCCGAGGTAGCGGTAGGGTAATCGAATACTTTTAATAATCGAATAACCTCCATCCGATTATGTATATAATAGAATAAATAATCGAATGGAAAAAATATTCACTACCGGTATTGGATTACCTCATCGATTCGAATGGAGTTCGAATGAATAATCGAAATAATCGGATGGAAAAATATTCACTATATTGACTGACTCATTAATTCGAATGAAAAATCGAAAAGTAATTGTATGGGAATTACAATCGATTAAAATGCAATAATCGAATAAGGGATTATTTTGTATTCGGTTATCCCATCATTAGTCCGAGCACCATAACGTTCCACCTGTGAAATGATAAGCCTGAAAAAGAACATTTGCGTCACAGATTGTTTTTCCTATTTAATCAAAAGAAAAAGGCTGTGGAATGTCATCGTTTGCTGGCAGAAACATATGGTGAACATGCTCCATCGATTAGAACATGTGAGACATGGTTTCGACAATTTAAACGAAGCAAGAAGACCATGCTTTTTGTCTGGTGGGACCGGAGCGGTATTGTGTATTAAGAACACTTGAAGCCCGGCGAAACCGTTAACGCAGAACGCTATCGGCAACAAATTATTAATTTAAACCACACATTGATTGAAAGACGACCGGAATGGTCCAGAAGACATGACAAAGTGATTTTGTTACACGACAATGCGCCGCCTCACACAGCAAAACCAGTGAAAGACACCTTGAAATCGCTTGGATGTGACATCATTCCGCTCCCGCCGTACTGCCCCGACCTGGCGCCATCTATCACCTCTTCGCATCAATGGGGAACGTGCTTGCAGAGCAGCACTTCAGTAATCTCGAGGAATTTGGAAAATGGCTCGACGAATATTTTGCCGTAAAAGACAAGCAGTTTTCTGGCATGGTATTCATAAGTTACCTGAAAGATGGGCGAAGTGTGTAGAAGCCGATGGCCAATATTTCAAATAAACAAATAAATTTCCCTTGAAAATTACATTTTTTCCTTATCACAAAAACCGGCAAAAACGTACGCATACACCTGGTATACTCGGTTCACTTTGTTTCCGACCACCTTGTATATTAATATTCATAGCAATTGAAGTGTATTGTTCCTTTCAAGCCACGACAAAAACATTGTCATTTAAGATATTGCTTTATCGACCAGGCGGAGATTAATTGCTGTGTCAACTTCCGATAAAGTTTGACAATTTCGAACGTCACTATTAAAGAAATGACTGATAAACAAACAAAAGGCCATCAACTTAATGCGCTTCTCTTTCCTTCTTTCTACACGAAGTAGTGGCCACAAAATACTTCTCGCACCCAGACGGCTGAGCGTGATTAGTTGAGGACGCACAATGTCCCGAATATTTCGCCCCTGTGACTTGTTCGAAGCTGTGAAGCCTTTGAAGTCTGTATCCAGCGTTTTTGCTCTCGCTCCACTACAAGCCGGCCCCAAAAAGTACGTGAGAACAGTGCTTTCGACTAAGGATCTCTTTTTTGTTGTGTGTGTTTTGTCACTGACATTGTTGCATTCATATCTACTCCCAGTTTATTTCAAGCATACCCCGCTCAAGAATATAGCTGATATTTTCTGCATGGTGGCTCCATCGTATTGCTATGCTCTATCATCCTTCGTATGCTCCACGTGGTATGTATTTGTGAGCCGTCGTTTCAAGGAAGATATATTCAGTCTGCTTGACCTTGCAGATCAGTATCTGTCTGACAGTAT
Source organism: Anabrus simplex (assembly GCF_040414725.1). Taxonomy (NCBI): domain Eukaryota; kingdom Metazoa; phylum Arthropoda; class Insecta; order Orthoptera; family Tettigoniidae; genus Anabrus; species Anabrus simplex. The sequence goes on along the minus strand of NC_090265.1, from coordinate 132,339,857 downwards.
GAAGAAAGTGAACGGAGAAATTAAACTTAAACCTATTTCAGTTTTCCTCATTCTCTCCGCCTACACAACCGGTGGAGTTTTGATTGCAATGAGTTTCTGGCAATTTCCAATGTCTTTTGGAATTACAAGTTGTATTTTGAATGAAATAATTATAATTACAGTTGTACAGTTCACAGAAATAGCACTCCACATGAAATACAGATTGAATTTACTAAATAATGGTCTTCAAAATGAAATCATCATATCGCAAACTGGTCAGGATTATTATGCTAATAAGAACATTTCCTGGATTCAGTCTCCTTGTATTCCAAAACATATTATGGATAGTTTAAAATACTACCGACAACAGGCAATTAACATGAATGGAAATTCCGAATGTGATGATGTGCGCTTCCACACCAATAATACTAACCCAGTAACAGGAATAAACAGTTCCGGAAATCTCCGGCAGATTCAGTCTGAGAGAATATATCGTTCTAGGAAGCTGTATTCAGTTCTGCGTTCAGTTATACGTATAACGAACTCCACATTTGGCGTTCCTATCATATTTATTTGTGTAACTACCTTCATATCACTGGTTACTCACCAATATATGATTTGGATCGTGGTTGTAGCAATTTCAGATGATTGGGGAGCGTCACAAAGTATCATGTTATTTTCCAGTGTGTATGGTTTCCTCTACCACTTCGCTTTGATCATTCTAATAACGAATGTGGGTCAGATGGTGTGCAGAGAAGCTCATGCGTCTCTAGTTTTGGTGAAGAAATTTCTTCTATTGCCGACAGTGGATCACAGAAGAGTCAGTGAACTACATTTGTTCTGTGAAGAACTCTCGCGGTCCAGTTTGTGTTTGAGAGGATTTGGTGTGTTACCTATCAACTGTACACTTCTATATACTTTCATTGCTGGCTGCACCACTTACCTCATCGTCTTCTTGCAGTTTAAAACTGGAAGTTGCGAGTGATAGTTGTGTGTCATCGGTGTTCAAAGCAATCTGGAACCAAGACGAGGAACTTGAAGTCAGTTTATAACCAGCGAGATAAGTTTTGAGGGTGTCCGAGAAGTCTCCGTACCCCTAGTTTCATCGACCATTATTATTTTGTTATATTACGATGTGGACTATTTAGTTTGTATAATTTGGGAATAAAATAGTTATTGTATTGGTATCCCTGCTTTGAAGCTTTCAGAAAGCATTGCTGTCAGTCATATTTCAGTTGTGAAAGATGGGTAAGAGTAGTTCACCGGAAGGACTGGTGTCAGAACTGCTCAGTTCCTGAAATTAATAGTTCTCTGTGAGCAGTTCTTTTAGTTCCTACTCTTCTCCCTCAGCAGCTTCTCTCGCAAGAGTCCCAGGCGGCTGGGCTGCCGACAATGGCCCGTGACCAGCACGTGGGTATGTTATACCTGCTCGCGCTTCACACCACAGCAGCCGAATGTACCTTTAACAATTAACGATCATGATTGTTTTAAAGGGCATAGCAATGAGGTTCGGTGATTCCACATTATTAATATTTTGATTATGAAATTTGGGCTATGATATCGAACACTCTAAATATCGCATAACATGCTTTGAGCACTTTACATTACGAACAAAAAAATGTTTAAAATTGTGTCGATACTTACATCAATTTAGGCCAAGAATTATGGTTTCTCTACTGGCGTTTCGTATTGCAATCAACCTACACAAGAAAATTTACATTTCATTAGAAAGTTCTCTCCGCGCACTCCTCTAGAAGAGTCCCGGGCAAACCTTCTGGTTAGTCTTACTCCAACTCTTACTCCTAGTCCCATCACGTCCCGCTCAAATCGCATACAAGCCTCTCATTGGTCGGTTGGGACTAAAAGAACTACAGATCCGTAGCTAGTCTCCCGACATGAAAACCATTATGTCGACACTTACATGAATATACGCCAAGTTTTATGGCTTCGCAACTGGTATCACATAACACAATCAACCTACACAAGTAAATTTACATTTCACTAATCACTGGCCAACCTTCCGTTCTGATTAGTCTTACTCCTACTCTTAGTTCCACCATGTCTCGCTCATATCGCATATAAGCGTCTCATTGGTCGGTTGGACTTGAAGAACTACAACTCCGTAGCTAGTGCTTCCTTGAAGAGTTACTCATCCCGACGAGCAGTTCTTTAGGAGCAGTTCAGTCAGGATCGACACATCTCTAAATGGAATAGTTGGGCAGTCGTGGCATGCCGAGGTGCGTGCATTAAATGCGGTTACGTGAACCATGGCGACGTTATTACCAAATGCGTCCAAACAGGAACGACGTGTTGTTATTCTGTTCTTAGCTGCTGAAGGACGAACACCGGTGGACATCCATCGGAGAATGAAGACTGTGAATGGTGCAGCATGTCTGTCGAAAACCACCGTTGTGGAATAGTGCAGCAAGTTCCGTACGGACCACGTTTCGATACAAGACGCCAGTCGATCTGGGAGGCCAGCCTCGTCCATTGCAAAAAAAAAAAAAAAAAAAAAAAAAAAAAAAAAAAAAAGCGTGTGAGCACCCGCCCTATAGTCCTGATTTCTCCCCATGCGATTATCACGCCTTCGGTCCCCTCAAAAAGGCCTTGCAGGATCGACGCTCCCTGTCGGACGAGGATGTGAAGCAGACAGATACGGACTTCTTCACGCAGCAAGACACGGCGTTTTACCACACGAGGATCTTTCAACCTGGTGCGTCGGTGGGATGAGTGCTTCAATGCTCCCGGTGATTTTTCCTGATGGTATCCGAATTCAGGACTGTACGGCCGTCGAACGGAAACTTTTTGATCGCCCCTTATACATTTCTCGGGGTTGTGTTATCTGTACTATCAGAGTAGTGAGGAAAAACGGGGAACTAAGTAAGGAGCCTAGACTGATGTTTTTGCTAATAAAAACAGGCCTTAATTCATGTTCTAGGGAAAACAGCTGAAGACCGGATGAGAACATGCAAGGTTGCTGTAATTACTCAATAAGAATCACATTCTGAATTTGCACACATTTGATTTGTCTGAGAGAACTTTTGTCGTTCGGTATGATGTATATTGTATGATGTATGATGTAGTCATCTATCATACTTATTTCCCTTATTCCATACAAGAACAGGAACAATACAGAAATTAACTGATGATCCACTTGAATTTTTGCTGCAAACTCCCATTTATTTTTCTCAAATCACCAGCTCATTAGAATTTTGGTGGATATATCTGAGACAAAAAGTAATACGAAAAGCTTTGCGGTAGAGAGTGAGCAGAATAATCTTCCAGAAGAATGAGGCCACGCTAAAAGTAAAAGGAAATGAACTTCGTAAAGCAATTATATTTTTCATTTATTTTGAGAGCCAACTACTTTTTTCGTGATGTTCTGGATGTTCACGATGATTCAACTGACCCCTGGATTCTTCTGTCGGGGTATTTGATTCCTGCGTGAAAAGTGTGAGAGGTATAATGAGGAGTGTGTCGGACATGCTTTCATCAGTTAATCAGTTTTACTAGGATAAAAGATTAACAGATCTTACCATATATTTCATGCAAATATATAAGGACATTTTGAGCGAGTAAATCGAATAAAGGAACATTTAAACGGTGTACTTCACTAACCGAGGAATGCGATGGCATTCACGATGCCTTTGAGTTGTGTACTTATCCCCAGGTCACACTCCGCTGATGGCAGGACATAACCTGTTGACAGCATCTCGACGATCGTGGACATGAGGCAGATGCCACATACCAGCTGTAGCTTGAGGTGGAACCAGCCTCGACCTGTAACATGGCAGAGCATGACTATATTTCAGTCATAGTTTAACAGAAAATCTATTCATAGGTGATCGTCAAAACACTTTCAATCAACCTCCTGCAACTGAAATATTGTTCTATGAAATCATATGAGGAATTTTTACATTTCATCGTTTGGACACTACTAATTTACTAAAAGATTTTGATGAACTTTGTTGTTGTTGTTTTATGTAATGGGTTTGGGACTTTGTGGTTAACAATCTTTGCACTTTCTTATAATCCGTATCAATGTGGTGGCTGTGTGTATTTGTAATTAACCCCATTGATTGTTGTTGTTCGAGTCATCAGTCCATAGACTGGTTTGATGCAGCTCTCCATGCCACCCTATCCTGTGCTAACCTTTTCATTTCTACGTAACTATTGCATCCTACATCTGTTCTAATCTGCTTGTCATATTCATACCTTGGTCTACCCCTACCGTTCTTACCACCTACACTTCCTTCAAAAACCAACTATACAAGTCCTGGGTGTCTTAAGATGTGTCCTATCATTCAATCTCTTCGTCTCGTCAAATTTAGCCAAATCGATCTACTCTCACTAATTCGATTCAGTATCTCTTCATTCGTGACTCGATCTATCCATCTCACTTCAGCATTCTTCTGTACCGAGCTCGATAGCTGCAGTCGCTTAAGTGCGGCCAGTATCCAGTATTCGGGAGATAGTAGGTTCGAACCCCACTGTCGGCAGCCCTGAAAATGGTTTTCCGTGGTTTCCCATTTTCACACCAGGCCTTAATTAAGGCCACGGCCGCTTCCTTCCCACTCCTGGCCCTTCCCTGTCCCATCGTCGCCATAAGACCTATCTGTGTCGGTGCGACGTAAAGCAACTAGCATTCTTCTGTAACGCCACATTTCAAAAGTTTCTATTCTCTTTCTTTCTGAGCTAGTTATCGTCCATGGTTCACTTCCATACAATGCCACGGTCCACATGAAAGTCTTCAAAAACATCTTTCTAATTCCGATATCAATGTTTGAAGTGAGCAAATTTCTTTTCTTAAGAAAGTTCTTCCTTGCTTGTGCTAGTCTGCATTTTATGTCCTCCTTACTTCTGCCATCGTTAGTTATTTTACTACCCAAGTAACAATATTCATCTACTTCCTTTAAGACTTCATTTCCTAATCTAATATTTCCTGCATCACCTGCCTTCGTTCGACTGCACTCCATTACTTTTGTTTTGGACTTATTTATTTTCATTTTGTACTCCTTACCCAAGACTTCATCCATACCATTCAGCAACTTCTCGAGATCTTCCAGCATTCATTATCGTTGTATAATCTGCTCTGTCCTTTGTCCGTCGGCGCAACGCGACCGAAACTAGTCTTAGATTCAGTTTCATCCCAATAACTACAAATTCCAAGGTATGTCCTTCTTCTCCAGTGCAACCAATAACCAACACTTCATTTTTCAGTGTAATTTCCCAGGTCGATTGATGCTGTTCGTATATTAGTACTTGCATATTGGTATTTGAAAAGGAGACAAAGAAAATATTGGTTTCGCCCTTTCATAGGTCGAAATATGAACCGTCAACTATTCGTAGTACAACGGAACCTCGATATCTCGATATTTCAAGTGAACAAAATTTCGAGATATAGAGATTAACGTTTTTGAGCATCTATAGCGCATAATTGAATCATATGTACTGTATCTACTTATACTGAATACAGTATTTAAAAATATACTAACAAACTCGCCTTTTACGGCATCGCTTTAATTATGACCCTCATTAAAGTAACTTTTTAGAAGATAGAATACAGCACATACGATAGGGAAACAAGAAACACACCTCAGTTAACACCTTTGGAAAAAAATCGTTAGTCTCTTCTGTTTTTTACTGTTCAACTTCTTTCCTTCCACATACTTTGCAACAACATTTATTTCTGTGAGAAACGCTGTCATTTATATTCGACTGACTCTGTATGCAGGCTCGAAACCACGCAGCCAAGATTCGTGACCGGTAATGAATTCACACACGAAAAACGACGAGGCTTCGCCGATTTTCCGATCACTAGAAGTTTGTTTTCCTGTTCCTGTCATATTAGCTCCCAGCAACCCTTTCTTTACTTGTTCCTCACAAACTGCACAGTCAGTGTTGTACAAAATTCGAGTTACAGAATATTGTTTGCTTCAAAGGGGGGTAGGGGGGGGGGGGACGTTTGCTTCGAGATACTGAAAATTTGAGTAATGGGGGTTCGAGATATCGGGGTTCGACTGTATAACCATTGCTCCATAGCGTCGGTCGCTTTTTCTCTGTAACTTTTTTTTTCCAGTTGACGATCTTCACACATTCCTTTTATAGCTCAATTTGGAAATATAAGTAATGCTCTTTGAATCCTTTTTATTCACCTTGTACTAACTATTTAAAGGTAGTGTACAGAAATAAGCCTTACGTCTTTTAAGGCGTGAGAAAAACCTGTCAGCTGTTGAAGTTGTCGCGGAAATTGTCATCACTGAGAGCAAATCCTTAAGATGATAATAATGGCGTACGGCCTCCGGAGAGACCTGGTGCAGGTCTTTTCCTAGTAGACGGTCTATAGGCGACCTGAATGTCTCTGAGGATTGGGGCTCTGCCTAAGATGATTTCTAATTACAAAGACAGTCCCCGAGCCAGACGAATGAACAAACTAAGGTTAAAACCCCGACCCGGCAAAGAATAGAACCCGAGACTCTCTGGCCAAAGGCCAGAATGCTAACCATTTAGCCATTGAGCCGGACATCCTTAAGATAGCACTCGTGTCCTCATCCCGAGGTGGCGCAGTTCTTTTCAGGCACACCCCCAATGGAGGTGATGCATGTGCCATTTCAACCACCTACCAGCCCTCCTGCCATTCTTAAATTTCTGGCAGTACCGGGAATCGAACCCGGGGCCCCGAGGACGGCAGCTAAAACACTAACAGTTACGCTACGGAGGAGGACATTCTTAAGACGAAATACTTTCTTGAAGGGGTTGGTAATGTCCTCGAAGTTATTGATTATTTTTCCTTCATTCAGCAACGACTCATAAAACATTCCCCTGTGAAGCAAAACCGAGCAGAGTCTACATCATCTTCATGGAGTAGTAAAATTTTGTCTTTGTTTGCATCATTTCCAAGTAAAAACTGCTCGAATTCAAGTAAGAATTTGTTGTGTCGAGATGGGAAGCCAAACAGTTAAGAACGGTATCTACGATTGCAGTCCGCCTCTGTGGTGTAGTGGTTAGCGTGATTAGCTGTCACCCCCGGAGGCCCAGGTTCAATTTCCGGCTCTGCCACGAAATTTAAAAAGTGGTACGAGGGCTGGAACAAAGTCCACTCAGCGTCGGGAGGTCAACTGAGTAGACGGGGGTTCGATTCCCACCTCAGCCATCCTCGAAGTGGTTTTCCGTGGTTTCCCACTTTTCCTCCAGGTAAATGACCGCGTTGGTACCTAAATTAAGGCCACGGCCGCTTCCTTCCCTCTCCCCCCCCCAGTCTTCCCATTCCCCACACAAGGAAGGCTCCTGTTCAGCATAGCAGGTAAGGCCAACTCCTCCCGTTGTACCCCCCCCCCCCCGACCCAAAGTCTTACGCTCCAGGACACTGCCCTTTAGGCGGTAGAGGTGGGATCGTTCGCTGCTGAGTTCGAGGGTAAAACAAACCCTGGGCAGTAACACGGATTAAGAATAAGAAGTTATTGAAAGCTCCACTTCGAGTACAGAAATTTTTTAAAAAAGCCCCTGCTCTACATCTTCCTCCTGAACCTATCCTTACTCGCTGGGGAACGTGGCTCGATATTATTGCAGAAATTATTATTCTTTTTCAGAGGGTATTTCAAGAGTTTGATTCCTCATGTATTCCAGTTGTGCAAGATTTGATTTCTTCTAAGAGCTTGTTCAGAAACTTGGCATGCATAATATCAACTTTTGGCACAATATCTAGATCAATCACTCGTCTTGAAACTGCAGGGCTTTCATTTTGTGATGCACTGGAAATTGTAAAACCAAACACACTATAGACAATACTGGACACTTCCGTATTCTCCCGTACTAAAGAGAGAGACAATCATGTTGACAGTGGCGCGCCTGGCAACCCGACCTTAAACGTCAGACGGTAAGATCGAAACTACAAAAGTTGCATGTTAAAATTGATTGAATTAATGAAAGTAAATAATGATAATACTACGAGAGTTGAATGTTAATACTGATAGCAATAATGAAACTCAATAATATTTTCGTTTTGTCCGAATCCTTGGCTGAATGATCAGCGTTGAGGCCTTCGGTTCAGAAGGTCACGGATTCGATTCCCGACCGGATCAGGGATTTTAATCGCATTTAATAATTTTTTATGGCTCGGGGACTGGATGTTTGTGTTTGTTCCAACATATTCCTCTTCATATTCAAACAACACATTACACTTGCAACCATGCTCTATTGGTGAAAAATATCTAATTCCCTCCATGGGAATTTAGAATTTTCCATTCTTGCAACCACCACAGAAATATGCAATCGTGATTACTAGACCTCGGATTTTTAGATGCTTAAATCTTATTATAGCTGCGTAAATAGACTCTCAATCAGGTTCTAAAATATTTTTTTTGCACCTTCACTTTTACGTATAATAGGTATCAATTAAAATATCATGTTTATTTTGCTAAATTGATAATAACTCCTTAGGGTAAAATATAAAACAAGTTTCACTCACCTCTTTGCTGCAAACATCACAGAATATAATTTTACCATCAGATGTGAAATGGGGAAACTCCTGTAACCACTTTTTAGTTACAGGCGACTTGAAATCTGACACTTTCGGCATAATTCATAGCGTATAGCAAGGCCTCTCAAACGTCCAAAATCTCACGCGTGCAAATCAACGCGCAGATGTTCTGTGCATCGTGCATCGGTCCTACTCGGACCAGCGTTCTGTCTCGGGGCGACTCGGCTAAGCTCGGCTCGGATGAAGAGCTCTGCAGAGCGAGTGAGGAAGGAGGAAACTGGCGGAGCAAGCGAGACAGGCGTAGAGAAAGAGAGAGACAGCGCTATTGATCAAACTCGAGGAGTGGAGGATCTGCACTCTGGTCAACTTAGCGAAGTCGTCTTATGCACCGTACACCGCGCAATGGACAGGTGCGTGCGCCCTGAGAGGCCCTGGTGTATAGTGTACTACTACACTCAGTTTCAAGGCCGTCCTACTAGGTGCGCTGGAAATCAATGTTTTGCGATATCTCGCAAAGTGGCACATGTTCTTTATAGTGTATTTGGTAAAACAAACCGAGGATGATCTAAAGCGATCAAGAGGTTAAGTGACCGATACAGTTAGTGCAAAATTGGAAAGAGTGCTGTTGTCTAATGTAAGTGTTTCTACGCTTCTCAAGGTAAGTGGCATTCTTTGTGGAGACAAATTAAAACTTGAGGATTTTGAACCAGAATTTTCCCCGAATGAAATTACTAAATTCAAATTTTCTCCTATAAAATTATGTGAGCGGAGTTTCTTTAGGTATACAAACATCCTGTCTGACAATCGATAAGGCTTCCAGTTCGCCAACTTGAAAATGCACGTAATTATCCAGTGTAATTTTATTGACAGTGAGAACTAATGTCAAGTACGGATATTTTATTCTCATTTTTATAAATAATTTGCTGATTAGGTAACTACACAATTATTTCGTCGCTGATAGCTTTCTTTTTCGGGGGACATAACTTGCTTTAGCTGAAAACGAAGTGGAACAAAGAGCTTTCTGACACATGATAGATATAATATTGTGTAACTAGTAATTATTATGAGATTTTAGTTATATGTGAATTAATTAAACTAAAAGTTCACATTTTTATACATAAATTAATTAGCCTGTAAGATAATATTTGGGCCATATTTGACTGGTTTTCTGTCATATTTTCTTGCATATTTAAAATATTTTTAGGTCATTAAAATCCGCATGCTAGTCATGACTGACTCTAAGGAACACTCACCGGGCGAGTTGGCCGTGCGGTTAGAAGCGCGCAGCTGTGAGCTTGCATCCGGGAGATAGTGGGTTTGAATCCGACTGTCGGCAGCCCTGAAGATGGTTTTCCGCAGCTGTGACCTTGCATCCGGGAGATAGTGGGTTTGAATCCCACTGTTGGCAGCCCTGAAGATGGTTTTCCGTGGTTTCCCATTTTCACACCAGGCAAATGCTGGGGCTGTACTTATCTTAAATAAGGCCATGGCCGCCTCCTTCCCACTCCTAGGCCTTTCCTATCCCATCGTCGCCATAAGATCTATCTGTGATGGTGCGACGTAAAGCAAATTCTAAAAAAAAAAAAAAGAATACTCAAGTGAAACTTTGAAGAGCGCTACTGTGTTTCCCAAAACTTATTTGTGTGAAATTTCACTTTCCTACCTCACGTATTTGAAATAAAAGTTAAGAAATAAGCTTAAAGTTGAGAGTGACTGAAGACTGAAATTATCAGACATTAAACAGAACACTGCAGACTTAATTGTTGCAGATTCTTTGCTCACATACTGGATGTAAAGCCTATATTATAATTTTGCCTTTAATTTTAATATATGTGAATTCAAATATAAGAGATTTGACATTTACTGTTTATTTTATTTCAAAACTCAGAGGGGCGGTGAATGTTTCATTTCTTAGAGGGGTTCGTGGACTGGAAAAATTTGGAACCATTGATCTAAATAATCAGTTCTGTACGCGATCGTGGTGTGCACGAAAACCCGAGATATATCATGAATACCTCAACGACTCTCTTCGAAAGCAGTACCAGGCTTTTATGATGTACATCTCGAGGCTTTTTACTCCTCTTCAACGTACTGTCTTACTGTCGTCACTATTTTAAATCACCAGTGAATAGCAGCATTTATCTAGAGCACAAAAAATCAAGTTTCTTACCTGCTTTGACGAGTGCTTCTTCAAAGTGAACTGGTTCGTCATGGCCCTGGTAAATATTATCTGTAAATAAATAGAATTCTGATAAGAAAGAATGTTTAAACAATAATATACAACGATTCAATCAATCAATCAATCAATACTGATCTGCATTTAGGGCAGTCGCCCAGGTGGCAGATTCCCTATCTGTTGCTTTCCTAGCCTTTTCCGAAATGATTTCAAAGAAATTGGAAATTTATTGAACATCTCCCTTGGTAAGTTATTCCAATCCCTAACTCCCCTTCCTATAAATGAATATTTGCCCCAGTTTGTCCTCTTGAATTCCAACTTTATCTTCATATTGTGATCTTTCCTACTTTTATAGACGCCATTCAAACCTATTCGTCTACTAATGTCATTCCACGCCATCTCTCCACTGACAGCTCGGAACATACCACTTAGTCGAGCAGCTCTTCTTCTTTCTCTCAATTCTTCCCAACCCAAACATTGCAACATTTTTGTAACGCTACTCTTTTGTCGGAAATCACCCAGAACAAATCGAGCTGCTTTTCTTTGGATTTTTTCCAGTTCTTGAATCAGGTAATTCTGGTGAGGGTCCCATACACTGGAACCATACTCTAGTTGGGGTCTTACCAGAGACTTATATGCACTCTCCTTTACATCCTTACTACAACCCCTAAACACCCTCATAACCATGTACAGAGATCTGTACCCTTTATTTACAATCCCATTTATGTGATTACCCCAGTGAAGATCTTTCCTTATATTAACACCTAGATACTTACAATGATCCCCAAAAGGAACTTTCACCCCATCAACGCAGTAATTAAAACTGAGAGGACTTTTCCTATTTGTAAAACTCACAACCTGACTTTTAGCCCCGTTTATCAACATACCATTGCCTGCTGTCCATCTCACAATATTTTCGAGGTCACGTTGCAGTTGCTCACAATCTTGTAACTTATTTATCACTCTATAGAGAATAACATCATCCGCAAAAAGCCTTACCTCCGATTCCACTCCTTTACTCATATCATCTATATATATATAAAGTAACTTGTCCTGACTGACTGACTGACTGACTGACTGACTGACTGACTGACTGACTGATTCATCATCGCCGAGCCAAAACTACTGGACATAAAGAAATGAAATTTTGGGGATGTATTCATATTAAGATATAGGTGCTCGCTAAGAGAGGATTTTTGGATATTCCGTCGCTAAGGGGGTGAAAAGGGGGGTAAAATTTTAAAAATAGTGTATCTATATCTCAAAACTTTAAAAAGTTACAGATGTAAAAATTGGTATTTGGAATCTTCTTTCAAAATAAGGATACACGTACTTTTTTGTTTTCTGAAAACCCCAATAGGAGGGGTGAAAAAGGGTGAAAATGAGGAAAAATGGGTTGAATGCCTTCAATCAGGATACCGGTACTTATATCTCAGAAACTGAAGATATTACAGACCTGAAAATTGGTACTTTTGATCTCTTTTAAAAATAAAGAAACACGTATTTTTTGTTTTTGGAAAATCCAATTAATGGGAGGGTGAAAAGGGGGTGAATTTTTAAAATGAGTGAATCTATACCTCCAAACATTTAAAGTTTGCAGATGTAAAAACTGGTATTTAGAATCTTCCGTTTTTTTTTTTTTTTTGTTTTCGGAAAATCGCAATAGGAGGAGTGAAAAGGGGTGGAAAAAGGGTTGAATGCCTTTAATGAGGCTACTTATATCTCAGAAACTGAAGATATTACAGGCCTGAAAATCGGTGTTTGGGATCTCCTTTAAAAAGAAAGAAACGCGTATTTTTTTGTTTCTGGAAAATCCAATTAAGGGAGGGGTGAAAAGGGGGTAATATTTTAAAATGAGTGTATCTATATCTTAAAACTTTTAAAGGTTATAGATGTGAAAGTTGGTATTTAGAATCTCCTTTAAAAATAAAGAAACACGTATATTTTATTTTCGGAAAATCCTAATAGGAAGGGTGGAAAAGGTTGAAGAAGGGGTCGAATGCCTTTCATGAGTCTACTTATATTTCAGAATCTGTAGATATTACAGACCTGAAAATTGGTGTTTGGGATCTCCTTTAAAAAAGAAACACGTATTTTTTTGTTTATGGAAAATCCAATTAATGGGCGGGGGGGGGGGGTGAAATGGGGGTGATGTTTTAAAATTTGTGTATCTCTATCTCAAAACTTTTAAAGTTTATAGGTGTAAAAATTGGTATTTAGAATCTCCTTTAAAAATAAAGAAACAAGTATTCTTTTGTTTTCGGAAAATCCCAATAGGAAGGGTGTAAGAGGGTGAATAATGGGTTGAATGCCTTTAACGAGGCTACTTATATTTCAAAACCTGAAGATATTACAGACCTGAAAATTGGTATTTGGGATCTACTTTAAAAGTAAAGAGACACGTATTTTTCGTTTTTGGAATATCCAAATATTGGGGGGTGAAAAGGGGGGTGAAGTTTTTAAAATGAGTGTGTCTACATCTTAAAACTTTAAAATTTACAGATGTAAAAATTGGTAGCTAGAATCTCCTCTAAAAATAAAGGAACACGTATTATTTTGTTTCCTGTAAATCCCAATAGAAGGGGTGTAAAAGGGTGAAAAATGGGTTGAATGCCTTTAATGAGGATACATATATGTCAGAAACGAAAGATATTACAGAACTGAAAATTTGTATATGGTATCTCCTTTAAAAATAAAGAAACACGTATTTTTTAGTTTTTGGAAAATCCGAATAATGGCGGTTAAACAGGAGTGACAAATTGGGGTGAATTTTATGAAAGACTATATCTACAGAATATCTTGGAAACGTAAAATGTTACAGACGTAAAAAGTGGGTGTTTGGAATCTCCTGTAAATGTAAAGAAACATAGGTGATTTGTTTTTGGAAACTCCACTTAAGGGGAACTCAAAAGGGGTGAAATTTAAAAATGAGAATTTTTACAGTATACCGTATCTAAAAAACTTAACATGTTACAGAAGTGAAAAATGGTATTTTTTATCTCTATTAAACATAAAGAAACGTGTATTTTTAGTTTTCGGAAATATCACTTGGGAGGAAGGGGGGGGGGGGGTAAAAGTGACTGAAAATGGTGTTGAATTCTTTTAATTAGGCTACTGATATATCAAAGATGAAGATGTTACAGACGTGAATTTTGATATTTTCAATCTGTTTTAAAAGTAAAGAAATACGTATTCTCTTAAAATCCAATGAAGCGGGGGGGGGGGGGGTGAAAGTATTGAAAAATTAATTGGCTTTATTGTATGAGAATACATACATGTAATAAAAACTAAAGTGGTTACAGACGTGAAAATTCGTATTTGGATCTCCTTTAAAAACAAAGAAAAACGCGTTTTGGGCGGGAAACCATCTTGGAGGGTGGGGGTGTAAATGAGTTGAATTCCTTTCATGAGGACACATAAATCAAAAACTGAAGAAGTTAGAGTCATGACAATGGGTATTTAGAAGATCCTTTACTATTAAAGAAAAAAGTATTTTTTGCGGGAAAGTTCACTGAGGGGGGGGGGGGGAGTAGTGTGAAATGAAGTGAAAAAAGTAAATTACTTTTATGGGGATACTTATATATCAAAACTGAAGGTAATAGACGTGAACATTGATGTTTGGAATCTCCCTTAAACATAAAGAAACAAGCCTTCTTTTAATTTGGGGGGGGGGGGGGGGTATCGGTAAATAAACTTAACGGCGGTGGGGTGTAGAAGGAGGTGAGATCAATTGATTTTACTGTTATTAATGTTCCTCCGTTGCTCAGGCGGCACCGTGCCGGCCTCTCACTGCTGGGTTCCGTGGTTCAAATCCCGGTCACTCCATGTGACATTCGTGCTTTACAAAACGGAGGCGGGACAGGTTTTTCTCCGGATACTCCGGTTTTCCCTGTCATCAGCCATTCCAGCAACATATAATAATAATAATAATAATAATAATAATGTTCCGGATCGTCGTCAAATGTGCAGACCGCGCTGGTAACGGCTCCTGGACGGGTAATGACTAAGAATGCAGTCCGGCCGCGGGTTCAGTGCCGCCAAGGCACCCAATATGACACCACTCCGGATCTCCTGAAGGATTTTCTCCATATTAAAAATGATTAAAGGAAAAGATGGCAAAGATTTACGGACCCAACTGACCAGGAGGAATACCTGAGCCTAGCCCGGGAAGTACGAAATCGATTGCTGGAAAGGAAGATTAAAAAATGGGAGGAAACGTGCTGTAAAATAATAGAAAACGAGTCAGATCGCGAATTTCGGCGGATTATGTATCTAAAACAATAAGCATTCAAATATAAATTTCAGTATAATACCGTAGCGAAGCACGGGTATCTTGCTAGTTTATATATATAAGAAAACATAAAGGTCCGATAACACTGCCCTGAGGAACTCCCCTCTCAACTATTACAGGGTCAGACAAATCTTCACCTACTCTAACTCTCTGAGATCTATTTTCTAGAAATACAGCAACCCATTCAGTCACTCTTTTGTCTAGTCCAATTGCACTCATTTTTGCCAGTAGTCTCCCATGATCCACCCTATCAAATGCTTTAGACATGTCAATCGCGATACAGTCCATTTGACCTCCAGAATCCAAGATATCTGCTATATCTTGCTGGAATCCTACAAGTTGAGCTTCAGTGGAATAACCTTTCCTAAAACCGAATTGCCTTCTATCGAACCAGTTATTAATTTCACAAACATGTCTAATATAATCAGAAAGAATGCCTTCCCAAAGCTTACATACAATGCATGTCAAACTTACTGGCCTGTAATTTTCAGCTTTATGTCTATCACTCTTTCCTTTATACACAGGGGCTACTATAGGAACTCTCCATTCATCTGGTATAGCTCCTTCGGCCAAACAATAATCAAATAAGTACTTCAGATATGGTACTATATCCCAACCCATTGTCTTTAGTATATCCCCAGAAATCTGATCAATTCCAGCCGCTTTTCTAGTTTTCAACTTTTGTATCTTATTGTAAATGTCATTGTTATCATACGTAAATTCTATTACTTCTTTGGCCTTAGTCTCTTCCTCTATCTCGACATTATCCTTGTAACCAACAATCTTTACATACTGCTGACTGAATACTTCTGCCTTTTGAAGATCCTCACATACACACTCCCCTTGTTCATTAATTATTCCTGGAATGTCCTTCTTGGAACCTGTTTCTGCCTTAAAATACCTGTACATACCCTTCCATTTTTCACTAAAATTTGTATGACTGCCAATTATGCTTGCCATCATGTTATCCTTAGCTGCCTTCTTTGCTAGATTCAATTTTCTAGTAAGTTCCTTCAATTTCTCCTTACTTCCACAGCCATTTCTAACTCTATTTCTTTCCAGTCTGCACCTCCTTCTTAGTCTCTTTATTTCTCTATTATAATAAGGTGGGTCTTTACCATTCCTTACCACCCTTAAAGGTACAAACCTGTTTTCGCATTCCTCAACAATTTCTTTATACCCATCCCAGAGTCTGTTTACATTTTTATTTACCGTTTTCCACCGATCATAGTTACTTTTTAGAAACTGCCTCATACCTGCTTTATCAGCCATATGGTACTGCCTAACAGTCCTACTTTTAAGACCTTCCTTTCTGTCACATTTATTTTTAACTACCACAAAAACAGCTTCATGATCACTAATACCATCTATTACTTCAGTTTCCCTATAGAGCTCATCTGGTTTTATCAGCACCACATCCAAAATATTTTTCCCTCTGGTTGGTTCCATCACTTTCTGAATCAGCTGTCCTTCCCATATTAACTTATTTGCCATTTGTTGGTCATGCTTCCTGTCGTTCGCATTTCCTTCCCAATTGACATCTGGCAAATTCAGATCTCCCGCTACAATCACATTTCTTTCCATGTCGTTTCCCACATAGCTGACTATCCTATCAAATAATTCCGAATCCGCATCAGTGCTACCCTTTCCCGATCTGTACACTCCAAATATATCAAGTTGCCTATTATCTTTAGAAATGAGCCTTACACCTAGAATTTCATGTGTCTCATCTTTAACTTTTTCGTAGCTTACAAATTCTTCTTTCACCAGAATGAAAACTCCCCCTCCCACCTTTCCTATCCTATCTCTACGATACACACTCCAGTGTCGTGAGAAAATTTCTGCATCCATTATATCATTTCTCAGCCATGATTCAACTCCTATTACAATATCTGGTAAATATATATCTATTAAATTACTTAATTCTATTCCTTTCTTTACAATACTTCTACAGTTCAACACTAACAATTTTATGTCATCCCTACTTGATTTCCAGTTCCCTGTTCCCTTATCACCGCTCCCTAGGCCATCCCGTTTCCCTGAATGTACCTCCCTATTACCCTTCCAAACAAATTTCCTAACTTATACGTACCACTGCGGTTTAAATGAAGGCCA
Organism: Anabrus simplex; assembly: GCF_040414725.1. Classification (NCBI taxonomy): domain Eukaryota; kingdom Metazoa; phylum Arthropoda; class Insecta; order Orthoptera; family Tettigoniidae; genus Anabrus; species Anabrus simplex. Next base: position 132,322,817 of record NC_090265.1, on the reverse strand, counting down.
TCCGAGCGCAGATCCCTTTCTCCTACCCACCCATTAGGATCTAGAAATTTCACTCCCAGTTTCCCACATACCCACTCCATAGTCCCATTTAAATCCCCAATCACCCTCCAGTCAGTATCCCTCCTACACAGTATTCCACTAATAACAATCTCCGCTTTCTTAAACTTCACCCGTGCTGCATTTACCAGATCCCACACATCTCCAACTATGTTGGTACTTATATCAGCTTGCCTTACGTTGTTGGTACCAACGTGAAACACTACCACCTTCTCCTTCCCCTCCTCCCTCTCTTCTACTTTCCTCAACATCTGCCTCAACCTAATTCCTGGATAACATTCTACCCTGGTTCCCTTTCCTCCACACACTTTCCCCACGTGTCTAACGATGGAATCCCCCATGACCAGAGCCTCAACCCTACCCACCTCATTTGATCCCCTCCCCTCCTGGTCAGCCCTATCTTTCCTGATAGCTGCAGAAGCTACTTCCTCCTCCCTTTTCTCCTTCCCATGACCCTGTTCCACCTGTCTTTTCCTATCCTCTACTCTACATTTCCCTTTCCTACCTTTTCCCTTCCTCCTACTTCCACGCATCTCAGCAACAGTTCCCTGTCCCTCATCTTCCCTCTGTTGTTCTACCTGGAGTGACTCGTACCGATTTCTCACAGACACCTGTCCTGAATTCTGATCCTGAATAGAGCCCTTGGCCTGCAATCTCCTTCCCCTTAGAACATTAGACCACCTGTCTTCTACAACTCCTCCCTTTCCTTCCCCTCCCTCTTGTACACCTACTGTAACCTGTACATTGTTTGAGGGAGTCCTATCTTCCTTCCCGTCTTCTGTGAGAATCCTAATTATCTCCCTCAAACTTTCCAACTCTTCCCTCATACCCCTCAATGCCTCACCACACCCACAATAAGTATACTCGCGCTCCTTAGCCATTCTTTACGGGGGGAAAATTTTAAATTAAAAAAAATAAAATAACTTATTTGCAAAAAAAAAATGAACGGAGGGTTATATTGTCTGGGATAGTACACAACAATAAGGTAATTAATATACGACTACACTACAATACTACTTAGTCGTGCTCTATTATTATTTTTTTTAATTTTTTTATCCTACAACCCCTAACAGGATAAAAGCTGCTGTTAATTACTGAATATCGAAAGTAATACACAAGAACTACACAATTCCAAACTGCAATTAAGCCTATCCTAATTTCAACAATATTTTAGTAAGAGTTTCTACGGATACCTCTACCACACCAGTACTACACAAATATTTTACAATAATAAAATAAGCACACTAAATTCTAATAGGATATTACTCGTATACTACTGTACAGTACACTACAGTAATTTTTAAACTACTTTCAGATGTATCCTAATTACGATACCGGTACCGTACAGTATGTCACTACTAAGCACAACAGAAATGACATTTGCAAGAACTACTGTACTCAAAGATTACCAACGAAGCTAAATGCTTAGACAAATTATTATTAGTATTACGGTCTAATAGATATACACGAAAGATAACACACGAATATAGCACGCAAGATACGGCACTATCTAAATGTACTGTATCTATACTACAATGTATCTACACTACACTACACTGCGTTTGGTTAAATGCTTAAGTATCAAAAGGATTGCCGTACACGAAGAAAAACACGAATATAACTGGCAAGATACTATCTAATATATTATACCTTATCTTCACTACAATTCTACTGAAATGTGGTTATGTGATTATTACAGCTGGTGGATTACTATTATTTTCCCTACTCCACGGGACGGAGAAAAAAAAAAGTGTCCTTAATTAGGCCTACTGAAAAATACGAGGTTGTCTACAATAATTTCTCAAATATTTCTATCAAAACTACTACTACTACTACTCCAGGGACTTGAACTGCAATTACTGGGATATATGAACTTTATTATTATTAGCTAACCGCTCATAAATACTGAAAGATCGAGGGAGCGAAATATAAATTACGGATACTGACTACCTACTCAGAAGTACAAATGAATGGAATACAAGGTCAGCTGATTTTTATTTATATTTACTTGACTACACTACACCCTTTGTTCACGACTGTAGCCAACAATGCAATATTTGAATATGAGGAGCGACAATAATCAATAACAATACGACTGTTAACTATTACCGTGTAATCTCTTTAACTTCTTTTTAAATGGAAGTTTACAGGCGTATCGTGTTTTTTAATGTAGTAAATTATTACCTTCGCGATAGTTTGAACGTATATCTATACGAAATACCGGAGAAGTTGCTGCAGAAGTTACGGTACTATTCCTTATGATAACCTGCCTTTGTAAGTACAACCAACGAATCTACAGATATTTACAAATATTTTTAAAGTTAATATTGTTACCTAAAGTATTACCTAAACCTAAATTCGAAACAAGGTGCACCTAGCTAGCCTGATCAGAAAGAATTAATACTTAATACTTAAAACAACGATTTCGTAGTGCATAGAATACATTGAGCCGTGAGTTATCAAGCGCTTTCCAGTGAATCTTCATATCGAAACATGAAGTGCTTTTTCGAGTAAAGCGGTAGAATAAAGGTTCAAATTTCTAGGATTTTCAATTGGTGCGCGTTAAGTTACCTTAGAATCGTTTTGAAGAAAATTTACGGGAAATGCTCATGTTTTTTTTAATTTCCTAGTGTACCCGCCAACCATTAAGATAAGCAGCATTCTACCAAATTACGACAAAATTTACAGTTATTGTTCCACATTTCTGTAATACAGTTGACATTACTAATCTTTTACTGTGATCTGTATTTAGAGCTGCCATCCAGGCGGCAGATTCTCTTATTTACCTAATAATTTCTTAAGTGATTTCAAATATGTTGGAAATATATGAAACTACTCCCTTAATCAATTATTCGATACTCTCATTTCTCTTCCTGTAAATGAATATTTGTCTCAATTAGACCTCTCGAATTCCAAATTTATCTTCATATTTTGATCTTTCATACTAATAAAAACTCCATTTAAATTTAATCTACTCATATCATTCCAAGCGATCTTTCCACAGACAGCTCGAAACATTCAGCTTAGTCGCGGTGGGCAAAATTGAATAAATAAATAAATAAATAAATAAATAAATAAATAAATAAATAAATAAATAAATAAATAAATAAATAAATAAAATTGTCATGTAATTAACAAAATACGGGGCATTTTGGCGTACCGACCTTTTCGGAAAAAGAGGGACAGAGTTTCGAAAACAGAGACAATCCCGTATTTTACGGGACGTATACGAATCCTTCTTTCATGGAATTGCGTTTTACCTCTGTGAATCAGTCACGATTATGACAGGGGTGCTGATCCCGCGGGTGCTACGGTGCTTGGAGCAACCCCAGTGCTCAGCATCGGCCACAAACAGAGAGAAGAAAGGTAAAATGGGATAGTAACAGAAAACAGAAAGAAAGAGACAGAAACAAAGAGGAAATCTTAATTGTTTGTGAGCAATACAAGGTACTGCATTACCGGTGCATTACCTACGGTAGTGCTGAGGAGCCCACTAACGAATTCTTGTTCACTTTATTTTCAATCACAAGTGAGGTACCGTATAGGGATATTTTATTTTTTAATTAGTGCTGATTCATCCAAAACTTCATCACGGTTAATTGATTCCAAAGGTAGTTAAGTTGCTGAAGATCGCTTTAACTATTTCTCTTTTTACATGTATATCAGAAGATTAGAAACTTACCTGCGGAGTACCATGGCGCAAGGAAAATTAATCATGCATGTCCATAATCAAGAAATAAAAAACAAATTATACCTCGAAACTCTGGCGAACATTTCATCAAACGATCGACTGTTTGTAGGAGCACTCACTTTATGAACGATAATTACAAGTTCCGCAAGGATTTTAAATTTTGTACTAAAGGCTTAATATGTTCTGTTGCTCTTTTATTATTATACTAACAATAAACGCCAAATTTGAGGCAATTTACTTTTTTAAACTCAGTTTGGTATCATTCTACAAGAAACCTACACCATTATGTTTGTTTAAACATAAGATTTTAGAAACACAATTTATATTCTTTAGCTCCCATCCTTTTAATTCACATATATTTAACATGTAATAGTACATTTTGCAACAAGCCTATAATGGCAATGGTAATTATAAAACCCGCTTCGCTCGTTTTATAAACTTATTCGTATCTTGATTACTATTATAGGTGAGTTGCATACGACTGTTTTTGCTCGACGATAATTACAACTATTTTTTTTAATATATTTATACATTTCTGTCGAGATGTGGCTTGACAGTTGAGTTTACTGAACAAAGCGCAGAGCGCATGCGCTGGGTTATTGATTTTCCGTGAGTGGATCAGAGACCTTGACAATGTCATTTGTTTTCAAAGCTTTGATAGAAGGTTATCATAACCTAGCTTTATTTCAAACACAAATTGTTTATTGTACATTTGGTGAAGTGAATTTGCGGCAATGTGCCGTGTGGCTGTGGAGCATTGGAAGTAGAAGGTGCATTGGTGTTAATATGTGTGTCCGATATGTTTGATTTTGGAAACAAGTGCGAAACTAGTGCGTTGAAGACCGGCACGAAGACCATGCTTTGTGTCTGGTGGGACCGGAGCGGTATTGTATATTAGGAACACTTGAAGCCCGGCGAAACTGGTAAAGCAGAACGATATCGCCAACAAATTATTAATTTAAATCACGCATTGATCGAAAGACGACCGGAATGGGCCAGAAGACATGGCAAAGTGATTTTGTTAGACGACAATGCGCCGTCTCACACAGCAAAACCAGTGAAAGACATCTTGAAATCGCTTGGATGGGACATGCTTCCGCACCCGCCGTACTTTCCCGACCTGGCCCCATCTACAGCATCACCTCTTCGCATCAATGGGGCACGCGCTCGCAGAGCAGCACTTCAGCAATTTCGAGAAATTTGGAAAATGGCTCGGCGAATGGTTTGCCGCAAAAGACAAGCAGTTTTTCTGGCATGGTATTCATAACTTACCTGAAAGATGGGCGAAGTGTGTAGAAGCCGATGGCTAATATTTTGATTAAACAAATAATGAATTTCTCTTGAAAATTACTTTTCTTTATCACTAAAACTGACAAAAACTTATGAATACACCTGGTACATGCATCAACCCGCCATCGCTGATGCGGCGAAACAACTTTGATTTAAGGTTAGTTTGTCGAACTAAAACTTATTTGTATTCTGACAAATACGTTGTCTAATAAATGGCTTTAGAAGTTCTTAGACAGGCACGTGCCCAGCCTCAGACAAAGGGTTGATATGATCTTGCTTGTAAAGAAAGCATGCTGTAGATTAGTACGACACGCTACAGCTGCAAACAAATTACGATGCTGAGATATAACTGGGAAGTGCTGTGGTTTAGGTTAATTCCCGCCAGGTCACTGGGTCAATTGTGCGGTCAGTTCAAATCTACTCGTCGACTTCGGAACACTTCACGATGATTAATTTCGAACTTACGAGCGTGGAGTAGCGACCACAAGGCACCTATCATAGCTTAACACAGTTTCCACTTGTACCAGGCCCCCTTCATTCATCCTTCCTGTTCGTACGAGCATTACTTTTTACGCATTAATTTATGTTCGATTTTGCGAAATAGGGCTGACCCCATCGCTCTTATTTCACTTTAATCCTTATTTACGTGAAAGATAGATACATAAAGGGAAGCAATAATGATAATCATTCGTTATTCCTTAAGTAATCTTGATTAGATCCTTTCACTCTACATGGCCATAGCTTTCACCATATATGGCCACACCACTGAGGGATGTTATAGAATATTAATTCGAAGAGATACTTCTGTCGAAATGAGAAATCCTCATTCAGTCTTCTGTTTTCCTTCACAAGCATGATATTGGAATACAATTTCAAGATCGTTATTTTCCATGAATTTCGCTGCATTTACGCACTTATTATTGTTTATTATTATTTACCGTATGGTGAATACAATATTATACACAATATGTACAACAACCATCTCGAGTTCATAACTGAAGTTCCATATCAAAACTGAGAGCCAGAAAAGGGCTTCGCTTGAGACACGGTGTAAGTCCTCTATAGAGCCTCTATAAGCATGCAAAGGACACTCGAATGCAATGTGATCCACTGTCTGCTCCTCTTCTCCGCAGTTACATTGTGGTAATGTCTTCCATCCCCTTTTGAAGAAAGTGGCTCCACATCTACCTTGGCCGGTCCTAATTCGATTGAGCGTCCTCCGCTGCCGCGTGGGAAGGAAAAATCCATCTGTTCACTTGCAGGGGATCTTAATGACCTGATGATGTGGTGACGAGGATTGCTGTTGCCATTGTTCTTTCCAGGAGTCCGATACATTAATGGATGTGTCCTGTAGATTAATTGCAGTACGCCAAGGAGGGTGTCTGGATTTCATTCGTTTAGCTGGAGAAGCTGCTATGTCAGAATGAATAGGGAGATGAGGATTGTTTTCTATTTTCTTCCATAAGTTGAGCAGTGAATGTGATCGTCTTAGGGATGGAGGTGGTATATGGCTTAGGGTGGGAAGCCAGTGCGTGTTAGTTGGTCGGATGCACCCTGTAATGATGCGCATTACTTGGTTCAGCTGCGTGTCTACTAGTCCAGTGTGAGCACTATTAAGTCAGGTTCAAAAGCAATATTCAGCGACGGAATAAGAAAATGTAAAATCAGTGGATCTCAGGATTCGAGCTTTATCACCCCAGGATGTACCCGCCAGATTTTGAAGGATGTTATTCCTGGTCTTGATTTTGGCTGACACATTACAGAGGTGATTCTCGTAGGTCAAGGACCTCTCCAGGGTGACTCCCAGGTATTTTGGGTTGCTACAGTACTGTAGATTCTCTCCTCTGAATGATGTGGTTGGTTTGTACCTAGCACTTCTATTCCGCAAGTGGAAGGTAGATACAAGAGTTTTCTGAGGGTTTGGTCTAAGGTTGTTCTGACGAAAGAAACTATCTAGAATCTCTAAGTCTGATGTAAGCATCGACTCAGACTCATCGAAACGTTGGTGTTGTGCGACCAATGCGATGTCATCTGCGTAGATGAATTTTCTGGATTTGGTTACTGGGAGGTCATTTGAGTACAGGCTGAATAGTAGAGAGGCCAATACAGAGCTCTGAGGGAGTCCACCATTTATCTTATGTACTTTACTGCTAGAGTCTTCAGAAAAAAATCTGAAAGTACCTATTACTCAGCATGTTACTGAGTCGAGATTTTCAGGCAAGGGATGATGCTGATAAATTTGAGAAGGAGCTTATCTTGTCACACGGTGTCATATGCAGCTGTCAGATCTAAGAAGACACCCGTGCTTACCATTTCGTTCTCAAAGCCATTTTCAATATGGGTAACTATTGCTAAAACCTGTTCGTCACATTCTCGTCCAGGTCTAAATCCAGCTTGATCGACTGGAATATGCTGATTTATTGTCGCAGAGATCCTGTCATGTATCAGTCTATCCAGAAACTTCATTGTAACACTGAGGAGTTCTATTGGCCGGTAACTCTTAACTTTTGTTGGATCCTTAGATGTTTTAATATGTAATGCACATTATGCGTACTTATTCCTTAAAAAATAATTAGATGTTTTAATACAGCTGTTATTTTTGTTTTCTTGAAGGTAGGTTACCTGTCTCTAGTATGTTTGTGAAGAAGTTAGTAAGCCATTTAGCAGCAGCTGGTCCAAGATTAAGAAGGAACTTTGAATATATACCATCAGGTTTTAGACCATTTTTAGTTTCTGGTGGTTGAAATGGGGCAGAGAATTCAGACGATCGTAGAGCCGAACAATTCTTTTCCTTCAAGAGGTGCTTTACAAGCATTCTACAATGTTTTTCAACTGAAACCTTTGAGGTTGAGATCATATGCTTGGCTATGTCATCTACACTGATGCTTGTTTATGGTCTAATTTTGCTGTTTGGTGTGTCCAATTTCTTGTTCAGGCTCCAAGCTTCAATGCTGGAGTGAGTGAAGTCTAGGGACTCTACAGTTTCTTACCAAATTCTCTTCCTGTTTCATCTAGGGATTGTAAAAGTCTAGAAGCTGTATCTGGTTCACCATTGGCCTCAAATTCTTTGAAGAGACTTTAACTCTCCTCGCTCCAGCCGGGGATGTATTGTTTACGATATTGTTTTGCTGCACTTTTAACTACACCAGTGAATCTGCTGCAGTTACTATGGATAGGTCTTATCCATCGCAGGTTGGAGTCAATATGTTTAGAAAATTCATCCCAATTGGCTTTTTCAAAATTCCATCTCTGTTTCGGGCAGGAGTGAACGATAGACACAAGCAATCCAGACTGGAGAATTGTTGGTCTGTGCTGACTGTGAGGAGATTTGTTGAGCAGTGTGCGTCGTATGTTGCTGAATAGGTGATGTGACTGCGTTACACAACAGAGGTCCGGGGTGTATTCTTTGTTCCACCGTGCAGAAGAGAAGAAAGCCTTATCCTTGACATCATAGATAAGTTTAAGGTTTTCAGTTTCCATCCAGTCAGTGATATTTTCTCCATTACTGTCGTTCTCCTTGTATCCCCATAGTGTGTGATGGCTGTTGAAGTACCCTGCAATTGAGGGGCTGAGAGTATAAGTGGTACAAGTGACATTTTACAATAAAATAGTCTAAGCGCACATTTGATAAGCTAAATTATGGTTCTCTTCAGAGTAAAAGAAGTACAATTGAGTTCCTGCATAGTTCTGCGCTTTGTGATGATAAAGTTTAACCTCTGACACTGGGCCTGGAATGCATTTTGAATACAACCAGTACAAGTGAAATTGTGAGCGAAAGACACGTTGCTGCTCTTCTGAATGAAGATTCAGGTAAATATTTTTCTTATAGTATAGCAGTGGCGCAATAGGTATGCTTTTGAGAGTACTATGGTAACATTTAATGCATGTTTAAATAGGCCATATGTGATACCATTCCTTGTTTGCGATGGCAGGTTTGTGTTCCTAGGACACAACTGACAATTTCAGATCCAAATGTATTTATCCATTAGCAATCTGCAGTGTGCATGCGTCTTATTTACATGTAATAAAATGTCACACCCGTGCAATTTGTTTAATTATTTACCTTAATTGCCTGGCGTGAAAATGAGAAACCACGGAAAACCAACTTTAGGACTGCTGATAGTGGGGTTCGATCCCACTATCTTCCGAACGCAAGCTGACAGCTACATGACCGAAACTGTGCATCCACTCGCTCAGTACCATGAAATTAACAGGCGCATTACATTTATACAGATCTGAAAAGACTTATAATTTTAATTTTTGTAATGTATTTTTTGGTGGTTTTTCGCCTGTACCCTCTTCAGTTCTCCATTAAAATTGACTACATTGGTTTTTAATTTAGAATGGCTGCACAACATGAATTCTTCTTCTTCCTCCCTCCAGAGTTGGTTTTTCCCACGGATTCAGCGAGGATCCCACTTCTACCGCCTCAAGGGCAGTGTCCTGGAACGTGAGACTTTGGGTCCAGGTGGCTTCACTAGCTATGCTGAACAGGGGCCTTGTGGGGGGGATGAGAAGATCGGAAGGGATAGACAACGAAGCGGCCATGGCCTTAAGTTAGGTACCATCCCAGAATATGGCTGGAGGAGAAGTGGGAAACCACGGAAAACCATTTCAAGGATGACTGAGGCGAGAATCGAACCCCCTTCTACTCAGCTGACCTCCCGGGACTGAGTGGAAACCTTTCCAACCCTCGTATCACGTTTCAAATTTCGTGGCAGAGCCGGGAAATCGAACCCGGGCCTCCGGGGGTGGCAGCTAATCACACTAACCACTACACCACAGAGGCAGACAACAAGAATTATGCAAAATTTAAAGTGAATCATCTGATTAATTCACGAAACATGAGTTCAAATAACAGCTTGATTCTGTGTTTATTCCTTGTTCAAGAGAGTAAATAATGAAACTCAAACAACAAACGTCATGGCCGAGTGGCGTAACTCAGACAGTAGATTGCTGTTTTTTTAGCCCAACTTGGCGGGTTCGATCCTGGCTCAGAGCGGTGGTATTTTTTAAGGCGCTCGAATACGTTAGCCTCGAGTCGGTAAATTTAGTAGCAAGTGAAAGAAATCCTGCGGAACAACATTCCGGCACATCGTCGTCTCCGAAAACCGTACGAAGTAGTTCGCTATCTGAAGGCACAAAGCCTTAGCTGCGCACAGAACGAGTTTCGTATGTGGGCGAGTCCATGTGCTGCAGCGTGAGTGAGAGGGGAGGAATGTTCACTTCGCTGGTTGCTACGAAAGTGTTCACATTGGCTTCTCGTAATCGTCACTGTATTGCGGTTATAATATACCTCAAGTGAGCAGTACATCAGTAGCTACCTCCTCCATTACCTTTATTTCCCTCCTTTCCCCTTCAAGCTCATTGCTCCACGCAGTTTTGTGCCGTCAGGTAGTAGGCCTAATTTCCCGCTTATAGAACAATGTTGTGCTCATATAAAATTATAAACTATTATTGTTATTATTATACACTGACTGAGCAAATGTCATGTGATAGCGGAGCACTGATGCGCAGGTGTGTTGTCTGCGCAGCACACGCCCCCTGTGCCAGCGGCAGTTGTATAGGGGACCTTGTGAGTAGTGGCTGTGCATGTGACAGGTGTAACATGGAACGTCGTCGTGAGCTAACATCGTTCGAACGGGGTATGGTGATCGGTGCCCGACGGATGGGAAGTGCGATTTCGGAAGTGGTGCGGGAATTCGGGTTCACACGATCAATCATGTCCAGGATGTATCGTGAATGGTTGAATGAGGGTGTCACCGTCCACAACAGACGAACGGCGGGCCGTCCAGCCACCCTCGATGATCGTGACCGGCGACATCTGAGACGGATTATCAATAGTGACAGACGGGCAACCGTGCAACAAATCACGGCTCAATTCAACACAGGACGTGCTAGACACGTCTCCCAGTGGGCAATCCATAGGAACTTGGGTTCTGTGGGTTTTGGGGGCCGGCGCCGCACACGGGTGCCACTGTTAACCCAACGTCATCGGGCACAACAACGCGCTGGACACTGGAACAATGGCGTAACGTGATATGGTCGGACGAATCACGATTTCAACTTCATGCCGATGGGAGGCACCGTGTATGGCGCAGACCACATGGAGCGATGGATCCCGCCTGCCTCGAAGGAGCGGTCCAGGGCGCTGGTGTCTCTGTTATGGTCTTGGGTGCATTTTCATGGTATGGAATGGGCCCCCTAGTTGTTTTGGAAGAGACTATGAATGGTACGTGGTATGTTGAGCTGCTCGGAGACCATCTCCACCCATTTTTGGCCTTCCTACGCCCAGACGGTTTTGCGGTGTTTCAAGATGATAACGCGCCACCACATCGCTCCCACGTCGACCGGAAATGGTTCCAGGAACATGCAGCGGAGGTTCAACGACTGCCATGGCCACCCAGGAGCCCCGATATGAACCCTATCGAGCATATCTGGGATGTCCTGGTACGCAGGCTCGTGCCATGGATCCTGCTCCCACGAACAGACCAGCATTGGTGGCCGCTCTGCAAACGATTTGGTGTCAGCTGCGTCCAGAGGACTACCAGGGACTTGTCGACTCACTTCCACGGCGTCTCACTGCAGTTCGCAGGGCCAGAGGAGGTCCCACGCGCTATTAGGTGACTATCCCATGACATTTGCTAAGTCAGTGGAAAATTGATGACTCAAATATGTTACAGTCAAGACCTTCCTATGCGCCACAGAAGCTAAGTCGTCCTACAAATATCTTCTTTCTATCAAAGGCTAAGGGTGCGGTTATAATGGAGCGGCGAGGAGAGCGAAGAGGTCGAGAACAACCAATACATTTTGTTGAGGAAGTCGATATGTTGACCACGTGACACTCCAATATTTGTGGGTCTTCTGGCTGGACAGCTGTCGTTTTGGTAGGCCAAGGCCCTTAATGAAATATATATGCCATGGGTTTAGTTTTCTTAATGAACCTCTTTTCGGGACAAAATATGGAACTGCGCTGTCTCCGAAGACCGATAGTAGTCAAAAGAATTAAAAACACCGACCTAGTTGGCGAAGGGGATCGAGGAGTGCAGCAGCTAGATTGCATTATTAAGATACAGGGTTCGAACCGTCGACAGCCCTGAAGTTTTGTGTGTGTGTTTTTTCCATGTTCACATCTTAGAGCTATGGTCGCTTCCTTCCCAGTCCTAGACCTACCCTATCCAATTGCCCCATGACACCTGCCTGAGTTGGTGTGATGTAAAAGAACAAAATAAATTAGACAGTAATATTATAACAATTTTCACTTGAGGTGTAAGTGGTAACAACACACCAACGGTAAATCACTACACTACAATTCTCAACTGCACTTAGGCGTATCCTAAGTGTAACTGGAGTTAAATACTTGGTACTTAGTCGAGTTATGATTTTTTCTACCTACGCGCTAACAGAATACCTCTAATCTATTACTTTCCTTTCCATATCGTTTCCCACATAGCTGATTATCTTATCAAATAATTCCGAATCAGCATCTGCGTAGCCTTTTCCAGATCTGCACACTCCAAAAACAACAAGTTGCATATTATCTTTAAAGATGAGCCTTACACCTAGAATTTAATGTCTGTCATCTCTAACTTTTTCGTAGCTTACAAATTCTTCTTTCACCAGCATGCATACTCCCTCTCCTGCCACTTCCATCCTCTTTCTACGATAGACACTCCATTTCCGTGAGAAAATGTCTGTATCCATTATATCATTTCTCAGCCATGATTCAGCTCCTATTACAATATCTGCTAAGTGGTGTTTTTAAAATGAGGAAAAATCACAAAATGAAGATAATGTTAGAATTCAAGAGGACAAATTGGGGAAAATGTACGTTTATAGGAAGAAGGTTTAGGGATTAGGATAATTTACCAAGGGAGATGTTAAATAAATTTCCAACAACACTACTACTATCCATAGGTATTTATCCATGGAAAATGTAATGCGCCTGTTAATTTCATAGTAAACAACAGGTAGAGAATCTGCCACCTGGGTGACTTCGCTCAATGCAGATCAGTGGTGATTGATTGATTGATTGATTGATTGATTGATTGATTGATTGATTGATTGATTGATTGATTGATTGATTGATTGATTGATTGATTGATTGATTGATTGATTGATTGATTGATTGATTGATTCATTCATTCATTCATTCATTCATTCATTCAGACCTTCATTATGGCAAAAGTCTTTCCCGTGAACAGTCGAGATTTTCTTCTGCGAAACGTAAAGAATTTCACCATGTTTTCTTGCCACGGTAGAAGCCCAAAAGATTATGATGAAAGTCCACAGCCTGTTTTCAGTCATTCGACCGGGTCAAGAATGGAATGAATTAAGTCCCCATCTAGCGGCGAGGATAAAAACTTGCCGGCTGCCGAAGCCTGTCACACTGCTCTGGGGCAATGATTAATGAATGACAGATGAAATGAAATGGTAGTGGAGAGTTTTGTTGGCATGAAAGATGACAGGGAAAACCGGAGTACCCGGAGAAAAACCTGTCCGACCTCCGCATTGTCCAGCACAAATCTCACACGTAGTGACCGGGATTTGAACCACGAAACCCAGTGGTGAGAGGCCCGTGCGCTGCCACCTGAGCCACGGAGGCTACACAAAAGCTTATGATCATGTCTACAGTTACGCGCCTTGAAAGAATCAATCTAAAATACAGTTTGACTTGCTCACGAGACTGAATGAACCCAACTTCAGATTCACAGATCAGTCTCGAGTTAACAACAGAGCGGGAGGTTGAACACGATACCTTCTAGACAGCAGAAAAGATCAAGAAGTAAGCCTGGTTGGAATAAGCTGTTCCGAACGGATATAGGGCTTACTAACTAAATTAGATCTAAAAATAAGTAGCAAATAAACTGGAGGAACTGACAGAATGAGCAGAATGAACAGATGTTTACAAGAAAATGCATACAGACGTTATTACGCGACGGCTGTTTGTGGCAATATACTGTACCTCATTTCGGTAACCATCTTGACACAAAGCACCGTAATATCCTAATCACATTCATTCTAAAGCAAACCTGACATAATACGCTTAAGCTAGAGCACTTCCATGTAAGCCTTGACAAATAGAAAACAAGGTGCAATAAATCCGCAAATTAAGAGTTCGTCTGAAGGAAACAAAACAAGACTGAGGAATATTTTACCCACTCAACGGGCACTGTACTGCATTGAGTTTCCCGCAGACAGAATTATTATTATTATTATTATTATTATTATTATTATTATTATTATTATTATTATTATTATTATTATTATTATTTCCACTTCACATTCCGGAAAGTACCAAAAGTCACAATGCTTTTTCTGAAAAAATTCTCGTTTGTTCGCGTCATCTGGCTGTAGACCCATTTCTTTAAGGTCTTTCTTGACGTTAACGTACCAGGGAATTTTTGTTTTTGGTTTTGAGTGAAAATTATTAAAAAAAAGCGTTTTGCCAATCGAAAGTCGTCCATTCGTCGTGATTGTAGAAGCGATCGCTGCATTTTGCGCATTGTGTCCGTGATCTTCTCTGTCTTAGAGTAGATTTTTTGTCTGGATTTTCTTATGTACATACCGTTTTGTAATTAGGGCCGAGTATGTTGTGGAGAATCTTACTCTCTTTTTGCTCCAACTTAGCGAGTACGCATTTCTGAGAGAGGATAATGCATTCTGACGCATAGAGAGATACCCGTTTGACGACACTGTTATAATGATGAATTTTGGTATTTATAGAAAAGTACTTTTGGTTTTATATGTTCCAGGTGGTTTGGAAAGCTACTTCCATTTTCCTTGTTCTGGCCGCTAGGGCCTCTGTATCTACTCTGTTTGACTGGATCCACTCACAAAGGCATTTAAACTTATACATGCAGTTTATTGTCCATATTGGGTGTTCAGTTGGGTCGTGTTGTCTTTGATGTTTGACATTACTTCCGTCTTTTCAAAGGACATCTGCAGGCCTGTTTGTTCTGCTACCTCTTTCAGCACATACATTTTTCTGTTACAGTTTCAAACTTTTGTGTGATTATTTCTATAGCACCCACAAAAGCTAAGCAGTCAATTTTTACTCCATTCTTCTTCGTCCCAATCCGTAAAGGTCTGAACTTGTAGGATCTGACGCCACTCCTCCAGTACGCAGTTTAAAAACAAGTGACTATAGTCCATCTTCCTGACTAACACCCGTTTTAATGTCAAAGGGTGCAGAGTTGCATCTTTGGAATTTTACTTTGGAGATGGTATTAGTGAAGGTTGCTCGTATTACCACTAGCAGTTTTTCGTCGACTCCCATTTCTACGATTATTTGAAGCAACACATTGCGGTCAGTGGAGTCGTATGCCTTTCTGAAGTCTACAAATGTAAAGACGTATGTTCGGCTCTCAACATATGATATCGTTTTATGATTGTGGATATGTTCCGCTGCTGATCAGCCTCTCCGAAAAACTCCTTGATATTCTCCAAGCGAGCGCTCAGCTTGCTGTTCTAGTCGTTATAGGATGGATAACAATATAATCTTATATGCTACTGGGAGTAAGGAGATACCACGATAATTATTTACATCTTTGATATTTCCTTTCTTAAGTAAAGGATTGATTAAAGCTACCTTCCAGTCTTCCGGTAGTTGTTCTTCCTCCCATATGTCAAAGATGGTTTTATGCTATACGTCTATTGCTTCTTCCGAGACGTATCTCCATAGTTCTGCTATCATGGAGTCTTTATTACCAGAGGCCTTGTTGTTTTAGTCTGCCTATGTGGCGTTTGATCTCATCGCGATCCGGCGAAGAAGACGGCAGGTTTTGGTATGTGGTTTGTTGGTTCTAATGGGGTTAACTGGTTTTGCACAATTTAGAAGTTTGTCGAAGTATTCGGCAAGGATCTCACAGTTTCCTTCATTTGATGTTGCTAAACGTTTCTTTTGAAAGCAGAGGAAGGGAGCCTTGTACCTTTGTATCTTCTGTTTAAAACCCCTGTAATATTCTCGGGACTCATTTCACTGGAAGTCTTGCTCAATCATGTTCATTCGTTCTTTTTCGAACTTGCGTTTCTCACTCCGTATTATCTTCGCCATTTGTGCGCGTTGGGTTTAGTAGATGTTCCAATCTTCTTCTCTTTCGGACGTGTAGTGCTTTTTCCAAGTTCGCAGACGATCCACCAAGGCTTGTTCGCAACTTTCGTTTCACCAGGAATGTTTCTTCCCCTTTTTAACCTCTGCTACTTCTTTTGCAGCTTGAACCATCTGCCTTTTTGTACTGTTAAAATCCAAGTCCACTGGCCGGGCGAGTTCTTTGAATTCGTTTTGTTTTTCTCTGAATTTCTTTGTGTCGAAACGGATTAGGTCAGGTTGATTCTTTCTCTTGTTTAAAGGGATGGGTCTGAACTTCACTACTGAGACATAATGGTCTGAATCTACGTTCATCCCCTTTTTGAATCTGACGTTCATTATTTCGGGACTGTACCTTCGAGATACTGAGACATGGTCTAGTTGGAATTCTCCCATTGGTTTGGATCCTCCAGATCACGATGAGATTAAACGCCACATAGGGAGACTAAAAAACAACAAGGTCTCTGGTGATCGCCATGTAGTTTGTTTCCTGGGAAGAGGTCGAAAGTTGATGGACGTCATCTGGAGGTCATGATTTTCACATAATTCAACAAGACGTTTTCCATTCTCGTTGGTCCTTTGGTGATCCGAGTATCGCTCAATGACGTGTCTGTATTCCTGTTCCCGTCCTAGTTGTGCATTGAAATCACCAATGAATATCTTGACTTGGTGTTTTGGAATTTGTTGGTTCCTGGTATCGAGGGTGCTTCAGACGGATTTTTGTTCCTGAACATCAACAATTGGTAGGACTGGACCCGCGCTTCTGCTATGCTTAGGTGGGACCGTTAGGAGTGGGAGAGCGTGCTGTTAGATACTTCCCACCGTTTCGTCAGTAACGCTCACGATGTCGGAGCAACAGGTGCAGCCCTCCACTGCGCATCGCATAATTATAAAATTTCTTGCTCTTGAAGGAGTTACAGCGGCAGAAATTTGCCAGAGATTGACTGGACAGTTTAGTGATCAAACATTGTCGAGGACGCGTGTTTTTGCCTGGCATAATAAGTTCAAGGAAGGACGAGAACGTGTGGAAAATCAGCAACACGATCGCCGTCCTCGGACCAGCATTACAGATGAAATCATTCGTGCGGTTAAAGACATTACTGACAACGATCGACGGGCGAGAGTATCAGAAATTGCAGAACAAGTCGGAATCAGTTATGGGAGCTGTCAAGCAATCATCACAAACGACCTACCGTTCCGTGAAGTGTGTTCCTGGTGGGTCCCTCGTCTTTTGACCGAAAATCAGAAGTTGAGACATTTGGAGGTCTGTCAGAGACTTACAGCAAGGTTTGCGGAAGAAGGTGATGCATTTTTGAGTCGGATCGTCACCTGCGACGAAATATGGATCCACCACTACACTCCCGAATACAAACAATCCAGTAAGGAGTGGCGGAGGAAAGGGGAGGCAGCACCAGTGAAAGCCAAGACTCGACTGTCAGCTGGCAAGGTTCTTGCAACTGTTTATTCGATCGGCGAGGCATTTTGCTGATCGATTTTTCACATGAGCGACGCACAATCAATGCTGCTTACTACTGCGAGCTGTTGAACAATTCGAGGGTTGTATATCGTCACAAAAGACGAGACCAACCGATTCGACAGATCCTCCTCCTCCACGACAATGCACGGTCCCATACTGCAGCTCTAACTGTCTTCAAGCTACAGGAAATGCACTGGACTACACTTGATCATCCTCCTTACAGCCCGGATTTATCGCCCTGCGATTTCCATTTGCTCGGACCGCTTAAAGAAACTCTAGGAGGTCAACGATTTGAAGATGACAAGAGTGTGGAAGACTACGTGCGCAACGGGCTGGTGACAAGACCCTGTTCTTTTTACGATGAGGGCATCAAAAAGCGAGCCATAAACTTGGACAAATGCATTTTCAAAGCAGGAAAGTATGTGGAAAAATAAATTGTAATTTTCTTGTGTTTTTCAATAAATAAATCCCGTTTATATTTGATCCCCCCTCGTATAATACAAATATACATTAACTTAACCTACAGGTAGCAATTCTAAAAATATGTCACTTTACAGACATAATTCGTGCGTCCAAAAATCAGCGACAGCAATTCCCTCTGGTCGCTTGAAGGAGGTCTTGAAGTGTACATTGGACGGAGTATATTTGGCAGTTATAGATAGTCTCGATCGAGTAAGCAGTGTGAGTGGATGTGCTGAGTGAGTGCTGAGGTATGGAGATATCGTTGGGGCTTTATCGAGTGAGGATTGGAAGTTGGCAGTGCAAAAGGAAGAAGAAATCGGAATTGTGTATCAGGATGAAGGGAGAGAAAATAGGGAAGATGGCAGGGTTGCTGGTGGAGGTAGTGCTGGTAGCGCAGCTTATAATAAGTGGTGTGGAGATAAACCCAGGGCCTGGTCCAATTGCTACCATGGAGGGGGAGAGATTAAGGGGTTAAAAGAAGTTAGTGGTGAGGGAGGCGTGTCAGATAGACCAATTAAAGGAAATTATAACAGATCAATCCAAGGAGTTAAAGGATTTAAGGCAGTGCGTTAAGAATGAGGTGGAAGAGGTAAAGGAAAAAGTTGAGAGTAACGAGGAGGAATAGGAAACAATGCGAAAAAAGGTCAGTTGTTGGAGGAGGAGGGGCGAAATTGAAGAGAGGAGAAGCGGGTGGAAACCAGGAACGAAGGAAGAAGAATATTTTATATATGGAGTTGAAGAAGCTGCAAAGGAAGATAAGGTGATGTTAGTTTATAAGGTGGTTGAGATGGTACAGAACAGGATGAAGATAAACTTTAGTGAGGGGGATATCGATGAGGTCCAGAGAGTGGGGAAGAGTGAAAGGGAAAGGTGACAGGCCAATTAAGCTTACATTAATATCTACCCTGATGGCTGACATTGTCCTAAGGAAAGCAGGTGATTTAAAGCAGGAGAAGATATGGATGAAACAGGATATAGGCAGTGAAGCAAACAGGGATTTTAAAGTGATAAGAAGACACATGTGGAGAGCGAGGCAACAAGGTCTGAGAGCGTTCATTAGGGGCCAAAAATGGGTGGTGGGGAATGGAAGATGGTCAAGAGAATGGTCGTCTGATAAGTTGCACGAAATGGACAAAAACTATCTTCAGGCCATTATGCAAACGCGAGCGGGTGGTGTAAGAAGAGAAGAGGTGGGTTCGGCAGGTGATGACGGGGTAATGGCTGATGGTTGGGAGAGGAGTTAAGTCCAGTGTGAAAAGAGAAGAATCAGCAGTGAAGACCGGCTGGGAGAAGAAGAGGCTGATCAACGTGCGGAGAGAGGTGGGGGCAGCCGTGCGTCACCGGCAAGTGCTGTGGAGGTGGTGGAGGAGAGAAGCCGGAGAGAGGTAATGAGCAGGGTTAGAAGTCTAAAGGATGTCTGGGGGAAGAAAATCAAAGGGCAGAAGGGAGGGGGATCAAAGAATTGCTAAGACGTCCAAAAAGATAGAGAGCAGGGAGGAACGAGAAGGAATGTGGAAAACTAGAAGCAAAACGACTAATACAGCGGATGTTAATAGAAATAAGGGCGAGAAGGAGGGGTCGAATGAGAGTAGCAGGTAGCTAGGGTGTGAGATAGGCTTTGTAAATATTGAAGGGGTAAAAGGTTGGGTAATGTAGAAATAGGTAAGATGGTGGAGAGTTTCGACATATTGGCCCTCCTAGAGACATGGCTCCAAGAAGGGAAAATCTAATCTGGAAGGTATTCGTGGTAAGGAATAAAACGAGGAAGAGACAGGGAAGGAGGGAAAGAAATCCAGGGGGTATATCGTTATTAGTTAAAGAAGACTTAAATGACGGAATTATAGAAATAGATAATGAGATTGAAGAGGTTATGTGGGTTTCAGTTAGAGGGAGATGAGAAGAAGAGTGTATGCTTGGATTTTATATACAATCCACCAAGGGGCTCGATATATGTGAATGATTAATTTTGAAGTGTTGATAGATGAAATAAATATGATTAGCTGGAAGTACGAAGAGGATGGATTAATTTTGTTAGGGCATTGGTACGCGAGAAGAGGGTGCTCCAGCCCAGAGTATGGTGAAGAGAAAACGAGAGTAAAGAGGGGATGTAGGAGAAGTGAAGATAAAGGGAGGAACGGCTACGGGCAGAAGTTGCTAGAATTATGTGTGGTGAGCTACTTTTACATTCTGAATGGGTGGTAGAAGGGTGACAGGGAAGAGAAAATGACATATATTACGAATGAAGGAGGAAATTCCAGGGTTGATTTTTGCTGATAATGAAATGGCGTATGGCATTTTTAGTGCCGGGAGATCCCAGGACGGGTTCATTTTTGCTGATGATGTTTTATTGTTGACGTTGACAGCTGGGGGTCTGCAAAAGAGCTTGAACGAGGTTTCCAGTTTTGCAAAGAAATGGCCATTGAAGATCAACAGTAACAAGACTAAGGTGATGGTCTGTAGGAAAGGGAACATAAAGAAACCGGAGATGAGGTGGACAATAAATGGGGAAGAAATAGAGGTGGTGGATGATTGAGTATTTGGAGGTGATGATAAGCAGAAATGGTAGTTGGGTTGAGCAGATTAGGCGAGGCAAATGGAAAGACAATCTGCACTCTCAAGTAACTAGGATATCGGAGAACAAATTTCGGGGTGTAGGTTATGATATAAAACGCATGGTTTTAATGCAGTGGTGAATAGAATGCTGTATGCTTACGAGGTTTAGGGGCTGAAGAAAGAGTGTGGGATACTAGAGCAGATAGGGAGTAAGTTCTGCAAGATTGTTATGGGGTTGCCATTGCATGTCGCGAGTGCAGGAGCAAGTGTTATGTGTAAAGAGTATATTAAGGTTGATATTTTAAAAAAGAGTGCTTAGTTACTGGTGCAAATTTAAAGAAGGTCAAGGGGGCCTAATTCTGCAGTCAAATTACCAGTATCAAGTGAAGTGCAATTATGGTGATTACTGGGTTGATAAGGTGAAGAACGCTTTAGACCGAATGGGATTAGGTGAGTATTATAATATTGAATGGGGGAGGAGAAGGGGTACATGTTGGAAAGATGTGATTATTAGAGCACGATATAGTGCAGAACAAGAGCTGGTGGCCGAATGTAGGAAGAGGGTAAATCAGGTGTTGAATTTGAGACTAGCAAAGGTGGACAGGACGGTGAGAAGAGGTTTAATTTGGTGGATTTTAGGTATGTTGTGTATATGAATAGAGGTGTTCACCTTATGTTTCTACCAGCAAACGATGACCTTCCACGGTCCTTTCCGTTTGATTAAATAAGAAAAGTAATGCGTGCCGCAAATGTTTCTTTCAGGTACAAACGTCGACATGATCACTGAACGATACAACACAGACGCTAGTGTTTGGCGGACTCAACTTAAGTGTGTTGGTAGGCTAATGTCAGACGAACAAAACGACGTATGTGTCAAATTCATACGCTGCGTACTTTTCGCTGGCGCCATTTCTTAGTGAAACCGGGAACGACTTATGCATACACCTGGTATAAATGCTAACGGAGGGCACTTTCAACATTTCATGCATGAAAAAGCTTCTCGTGGTATGCTGGTACGTTCTGTTCCTGTGTGTTTTCGATTATTAATGTGCTATCTAGAGTTGTAGAAAATGAGTTCTAACGTGGAAATAGAGCGTTTCTTAACCAATGTTCATTTGACATACTAGCTGGTGTACCCGTGCTTCACTACGGAATTCTATATTGTACGCAGAATTCTAGATAACGTTCTGTAGGCTACACATTGCAAATAAGATTGTATTCAATTGCATAATAACACAGGTATTTAAAAATTAAATTTTAGGTGCCTTCCCCTAAACTACCATTTCATACAGTGTGAATAAAGTTATTTATAGGCTAGGCCGTAGTGTTTGGTATCGATTTTCGTTAAATTATGTTCACCCATGTTACCGTGGCTCGGCATTGATAATGGACTTAGCAACAAAAATCTAAATTCATGAATATCGCTGCTATTACAGCCGGTACGGTAAAAATGTATGACATAAATTATCTGAAATTTAATTATATATAACTTTAGTTTTGTATTATTTATCAATAGTACCACTAATAACATAAATATTTGAGAATTAAATTTTAGGTCATCCCCTAAAGTACCGTTTCACTCAGCGCGAATAAAATTGTTTATAGTCTAGATTGTAGTGACTCATTTCCCAACTTTATGTATCGATTTTCATTAAATTTTCCTCAGCCATGTTTTCGTGATGCGCATACAGGCAGACAAACAGACATGACGGAAAACTAAAAAGTGCATTTCCTTGTTAGTGTGGACATGACCGCTTTATAAATACAATTCTTTTGAAATTCTAGACAATGTACAGACAAAACTCTTATTTTTTATATATAGACATTTTCTTGCTAGTTGCTTTACGTCGCGCCGACACAGATAGGTCTTATGGCGGCGATGGGACAGGAAATGGCTGGGAGTGGGAAGGCAGTGGCCGTGGCCTTAATTAAGGTACAGCCCCAGCATTTGCCTGGTGTGAAAATGGGAAAGCACGGAAAACCATCTTCAGGGCTGCCGACAGTGGGGTTCGAACCTACTATCTCCCGAATACTAGATACTGGCCGCACTTAAGCGACTATAGCTATCGAGCTCGGTATATAGATTTTCTTCTTCTACTTCATATTCAGACAACACACCACACTACCAACCACCACAGAAACACACAATAGAGATTACATCCCTCCGTATGGGGTTGGCGTCAGGAAGGGCATCCGGCCGTAAAACAGGGCCAAATCCAATTGGACGACGCAGTTCGCACCCACGACCCCATTGGTTTGGGAAAAGCGGTAGAAGAAGAGAAGAAGAAGAATATTTTCTTCTACGTTTGAGGATTGTATCCTGAACGTTTGTTCGTGCATTATTGTTACACCCTGTAGACATTTCTGAACGGCGACGTCTTGTTAGAGATTCAATATTAAGGGAGCAAATAAAAGAAATGAAGTCATGGCACTCAGCAGCCAATAGAAAGATTGGTAACGATTCAATAATTAGATCCCAGGTAACTTTCTTCTTCTGGTGCAATTATTTGTTCCGGATATTGGATATCATCATGGCGATTATCATCTTGTTAGTTGCTCTCCGGAAAGGTTCATCAGATGGCATTGCAAATCATTCCCTAAGATTCACTGACATGGCGTGGAATGATATTGACGTCCTAGACGAATAAGCTTGAA
The DNA here is from genome assembly GCF_040414725.1 of Anabrus simplex. Taxonomy (NCBI): domain Eukaryota; kingdom Metazoa; phylum Arthropoda; class Insecta; order Orthoptera; family Tettigoniidae; genus Anabrus; species Anabrus simplex. The sequence continues at coordinate 132,299,543 of NC_090265.1, read as the reverse complement.
TAGAATTCTTAAAAGTACCACAAAAAAAAATCATACATACTGAACCCATGACCTTTGTGCCCTAAGAACATTATGCATAAATTAACTATTAAACTAAAAGTTGGATTCTTGATAGCATTGATTTGACACGTGACGAGGGGGTGATTACCTTCGGTCCCACGCTCTGGGGTACGTGACGTCAGCCACACGTGTCGACGGCGGAAGAATCTCAAGTCATTTTTGTGAACTATTTCAAAGCGCGTGCACATGGCGTGACCGAAGCCAAGTCAAAAAAATATAGTGCCTATCAAAGGGGGTCAATCATCTCACAAATCGAACCCGTATAAATTTTAAATGTCCATGAACACTACCGCCAGAAATGTAGCAAGCATGTAGTCACTTTCAAAACTCTTGAAATTACAGTTTAGTTAAGTCAGAAAATTTATAGAAATTTTCTTGGCGGCAAAGGGAGATATCCGAAGAGAGGGGGTAACTGCTATAAATATGAAGGGACGCCATGACGAAGTCTCCTTCTCCGGCATTTGTGATACAAAGCGGACGAAAAATTGTTGAGCTGCTCTGCGAAATCAACAACAACAAAACAACAAAAGTAGACCGAGTTCAACGGCAGATTTTAGCCATTGTGGCTCGGTCTTGACTCCATGAGGAGATAGTTTTATTGAGTGAAATAATTGTACCAGATAGGACGGTCAAAGTACTGAATAAATTCTAATGTGATTAAGTAATTCGTGTGCGGAACTAATTATAGTCCATCGTGTGCGCTCAGCAAACAAGTGAAGGGTATTTTCTTTTTTTAATGCTTTATTCCAGAAAACCTGAAGAAATATAATAATGATATGGAAAGCCATGAATGTAAAAATGGCTAAATAAAATGCTAGGGTCGCAGGTGAGCCCTATGACGAACAATGGTGTGACTACATAAGATAATGTGACTTTCCATATTACTACCTTTTATATCTTGTTTCATGATCTCTAAAGTGTATTTGAATGGGGACATACGACGCAGTGGTCACCCCTACTAAGTTTTGTAAATGTGAGAATACGACTAAAAGAGTCATTTGTTTTATTTTCCACTGGGATAAATTTTTGAAGTCTTGCGAGTGCCGTATAATGTTGTAAAAAGTTATTGAATAGGGTTTCGAAGTGATATCACGTCCAATGTAGATCGTCATCCGTGTGAGTGTACTGCCTATATTTTGTGATGTCAAATTAAAATGTTCATTCGACGTAAATTTCTCCTGTCTGCAATTTGACGTTAATAATGTAGGAATCCATGGTTACTCATTTTCAGTCGAGTGGAAGCGCGCTGTCGGGTGAGAATCTAGGGTGATGAATTTGGTCACGGAGAGAAACGTTTTTCTAGGCCCATTTTAAACTGTGTCTGACTGACAATAAAAAGATCTAGTAGAATGTTTCAGTCATTTTTCGTAAAAATCAAGTTATTAAATACGATATCATTTATGCGAAGTTATTCATGATTAATGCATTGTGCGATATTAGACGTCGAGATTTCTAGTAAGGATTTTATTCCAGTTCTTTGTCGATGATAATTGTGGAGCTGGGAAACAGAGGTTAGTTTTGTTGATACGAGATTTGTGAATCAGGTTGGACCTGTCATTGAAGCCGGGACACGAAAGCCCGAGGAATGTTTTATATGAGTTGAGATGAGATGTGCGAATCAGGTTAGAGTCCTGTCATTGAAGCCGGGACACGATAGCCCGAGGTATATTTTATAATGTTGGGAATGGAAAGAAATACATAGAAATCCATAGCGGTATTAATTTGCGACGCGTATAATTAGTGTGGGCATCTTGAAGCATAATCTGTGCATTTTTGGTGGTTAGAATATCGTATTAGTTTAATTATATCGGCAGAGTTTAAAAGAGAGCATTTTGAGAAGCCAGTCAACTGGAACAAACCAGGTGTTTCATGTTACTGCCAAGCGAACTTGGGGACGAGGGGCCTCAGCTGTGAGGGTTACACTATATTGATAACGGGACAGGCGTGGAAATGATGATTGTATTCTCGGCCGGGGAGAACGTTAAAATGCTGGATTTAGTTGAAATTCATAGCCGGTAATAATCTGAGTATTGTGAAATACTGTAAAATTTGTTTAATTGGGGACGTAATGAACATTTGAAATCACGAACTTTGAGTATAAGGAACAGACTAACCAAATTCAGGGTTGTCCAAAATATAGAGCGATGGTTGTGATGATTGGTTTATCTGTGAGGGGCGTGCAAAATTCATAAATGGTATGACGAGATATGACATCGTAATTACATGGCGAGTTGTTTGGTTTGTACGTAGATTATTAGGATATCCAAGTGTTAATAACGGTTAGGACTAGATTAGATTTTAAAGTGTGAGATCATGAGACAAGATATATAACTGGACATGAATTATGTAACAATTCTTTTCCAGCCAGATAAATATCACAAGATTGAATTCACATCACAGCTGCGTAGGAATTTGTGAAGAAACCAGAGTCCGCGGAGATAAAATTTACTGTTCTTTAACATTTCGTTAAATCATTTAAATTTATTTAATTGTTAAATTCAGTGAAACCGCATTTTGAAATAACTTCAATCAAGCGAACAACTTGGAGACGCATTCTGGAAATTTTAGTTTGTTTTCTGGGGAATATTTAAATGTAAAGTAACGATTAAGGGGACATATCCGAAGGAAATGGATTTTTCTGCCACAAAGTTTGTGAGCATTGCTATTGTTGCAATTATTGAACTTTGATTGATTGAGCAGTGAATGTGCTGGGGATAGTAAAGTGGAAACTTTGGTCATCAACCGATGTAACTTAATTGTGTTTAGCCTTCAGCCTAGAAACTTGGATGGTCAGGGGTCATCAACCTCAGTGACTTAGATTAGGGCCATATGCCATTGTAGCATCATTTCCTTGCGGTCATCATCCACAATGACTTTAAAGTAACTTAGAAGATTAGATGTCGGTCCATGACATAGACGCAGGTCACATCGATTCAATTAAGGGTCCATACCGTAGAACCACTGTGTGGCACACACCGATTGCACGGCCTTAATTATACCCAGAGTCCAGAGTTCGTGTTACGAGGGCTGGACCATAACGAATCACTATGATGGCACATGTGGTCTCACATGGAAGCCGAATTTAAGGATTTCCAGACTTTCCTTTCTTAATAATAAATAATTGAGACAATGGTCTCTAGTAAGAATGCCCATCAGGCAGTTACGTTAAAGTCTCACACCAGTGTTCTGACCTTTATGTTAAAATGATTGTGGTGTCCAGTGGACACAATTGACTTCTATGATTCCGTTGACATATCAGATTGCTTCAGAATTTTCCTGAATAAATAGGAATCTTTTAAACAGACCTTTAATTCCAGTAGATAGATTCGAATTACTGAACCCTACCTTTACCTCAGCAAGTGACGAAGAACCCGATACGACCCAAGAGACAGATCTTATGAACTTTGCTGATAGGTAAGAAAGGTAGGTATCCCTCAATATGGACCAAAGGGTTCAATACATACATACATACATACATACATACATACATACATACATACATACATACATTATCATTATAGACTGTTATGCCTTTCAGCGTTCAGTCTGCAAGCCTCTGTGAATTTACTAAACGTGGCTACAATCCTCTGTTTGCAACTAGTGCTGTGGCCTCATTTCGTTCTATACCTCTTATCATTAAATCGTTAGAAACTGAGTCTAACCATCGTCGTCTTGGTCTACCTCTACTTCTCTTACCCTCCATAACAGGTCCATTATTCTCCTTGGTAACCTATCCTCCTCCATTCGTCTCACATGACCCCACCAACGAAGCCGGTTTATGCGTACAGCTCCATCCATCGAGTTCATTCCTAAATTAGCCTTTATTTCCTCATTCCGAGTACCCTCTTGCCATTGTTCCCACCTGTTTGCACCAGCAATCATTCATGGTACTTTCATGTCTGTTACTTCTAACTTATGAATAAGATATCCTGAGTCCACCCAGCTTTCGCTCCCGTAAAGCAAAGTTAGTCTGAAAACAGACCGATGTAAAGATAGTTTCGTCTGGGAGCTGACTTCCTTCTTACAGAATACTGTTGATCGCAACTGCGAGCTCACTACATTAACTTTACTGCACCTTGATTCAATCTCACTTACTATATTACCATCCTGGGAGAACACACAACCTAAATACTTGAAATTATCGACCTGTTCTAGCTTTGTATCACCAATCTGACATTCAATTCTGTTGAATTTCTTACCTACTGACATCAATTTAGTCTTCGAGAGGCTAATTTTCATACCATCCTCATTGCACCTATTTTCAAGTTCCACGATATTAGACTGCAGCCTTTCGGCACAATCTGCAATTAAGACCAAGTCGTCAGCATAGGCCAGACTGCTTACTACATTTCCACCTAATTGAATCCCTCCCTGCCATTTTTACCTTTCAGCAGATGATCCATGTAAACTACGAACAGCAAAGGTGAAAGATTACAGCCTTGTCTAACCCCTTAAGTACCGTGAACCAAGAACTCATTCTACCATCAATTCTCACTGAAGCCCAATTGTCAACATAAATGTCTTTGATTGATTTTAATAATCTACCTTTAATTCCATAGTCCTCCAGTATACGAATATCGTTTCCCTCGGTACCCTGTCTTATGCTTTCTCTAGATCTATGAAACATTAACACAGCTGCCTATTCCTCTCGTAGCATTTTTCAATTACCTGGCGCATACTGAAAATCTGATCCTGGCAGCCTCTCCGTGGTCTGAAACCACACTGGTTTTCATCCAACTTCCTCTCAACGACTGATCGCACCCTCCCTTCCAAGATGCCACCGAATACTTTGCCTCGTATATTAATCAATAAGATACCTCGATAGTTGTTGCAATCCTTCCTCTTCCCTTGCTTATAGATAGGTGCAATTACTGTTTTTGTCCAATCTGAAGGTGCCTTACCAACACTCCATGCTAATCTTACTACTCTCTGAAGCCATTTCATCCCTGCCTTCCCACTATAATTCACCATTTCTGGTCTAATGTCATCTGTTCCTGCTGCCTTATAACAATGGAGTTTATTTACCATCTTTTCCACTTCCTCAAGCATAATTTCACCAACATTATTTTCCTCCTCCCCATGAGCTTGGCTGTTCGCAACACCACCAAGATGATTTCCTTTTACATTGAGAAGATGTTCAAAATATTCCCTCCACCTCTCCAGTGATTCCCTGGGGTCTATTATGAGTTCACCTGAATTACTCAAAACACTGTTCATTTCCTTTTTCCCTCCCTTCCTAAGATTTTTTATTACTGTCCAGAAAGATTTCCCTGTTGCTTGACCTAGCCTTTCCAGGTTATTACCAAAATCTTCCCACGAGTTTTTTGGATTCAACAACTATTTGTTTCGCTCTGTTTCTTTCATCTACGTACAAATCCCTGTCTGCCTCGGTCCTTGTTTGGAGCCATTTCTGATACGCCTTCTTTTTACGTTTACAAGCTGCTCTCACTTCATCATTCCACCAAGATGTTCGCCTTTTTCCATCTTTACACACAGTTGTTCCTAGGGATTCCCTTGCTGTTTCTACTACAGCATCCCTGTATGCCAACCATTCATTTTCTATATCCTGAGCCTCAGAGATGACGTAGTCACTATTATTCTTGAGAGGTAATGTCAGATTTTATTTCACCATCTGAGTGCTCACGTACAAGCAGCATGTCGCTCACCTATGGATACTTAATTTCAAGTATATTAAATACTATACTAATTGTTATTATAACATAATATGTGAGTATACCGAACCATTAGGACTGCCTGTGTTGAGGCATGGTGGTGGGTTCACGTGCGGCGAAAGGAGGAGGATAGGTTACCTAGAAGAAAATGGACTCGACCATGGAGGGTGAGAGAAGTACAGGAAGACCAAGACGACATGATTAGAGTAAGTTTTTAATGACTTAATAATAAGAGGTTTCAATCAATCACCATTAATCTGCAATTAGGACAGTCGACCAGTTGGCAGAGACCCTATCAGACCTAGTATTTTCTTAAATCATTTCAAAAACCTTGGAAATTTACAGAACATCTCTTCTTCCCCTCCTTCTCTATCTGTTTACCCACCAGGGTCGGTTTTTCCCTCGGACCCAGTGAGGGATCCCACCTCTACCGTCTCAAGGGCAGTGTCTTGGAGCTTCAGACTCTGGGTCGGGGGATACAACTGGGAAGGATGACCAGTTCCACGCCCTGGCCGCTTCACCTGCTATGCTGAACAGGGGCCTTGCGGGGGGATTGGAATATTGGAAGGGATAGACAAGGAAGAGGGAAGGAAGCGGCCGTGGCTTTAAGTTAGGTACCATCCCGGCATTTGCCTGGAGGAGAAGTGGGAAACCACGGAAAACCACTTCCAGGATGGCTGAGGTGAGAATCGAATCCACCTCTACCCAGTTGACCTTCCGAGGCTGAGTGAACACCGTTCCAACCCTCGTACCACTGTTCAAATTTTTTGGCAGAGCCAGGAATCGAACCCGGGCTTCCGGAGGGTGGCAGCTAATCACACTGACCACTACACCACAGAGGCGACAGAACATCTCCCTTGGTACATTATTTTAGTCCATAACTCCTCTTCCTACAAACGAATACTTTGCCCCGATTTGTCCTTTTAAATTCCAACTTTATCTTCAAATTGTGATCTTTCCTAGTTTAAGAACCCCATCAAAAATTATTCGTCTACAAATTTCATTCTACGCCATATCTCCACTGACATCTCGGGACAATGACATACCGCTTAGTCCAGCAGCTCGTCTCCGTACTCTCAAGTTTTCCGAGCCCAAAATCTGTAACATTTTCATAACATTACGCTTTTGTCGGAAATCACCCAGAACAAAACATTCTCTTTTATTTCTTTTTTTATTTTCCAGTTCTTGAATCAAGTAATCCAACAGTAGGTCCCATACAATGGAGCCATACCAAATACAGTCAAGATAATACGCGACACTCAGCGAGATATCGAGGGATAGCTACTGGAGCTCACTCTAGCGGATAGACCTGAACAGTACTGATTCTCTCATAAGAGCACGTGTATTTTTGTGTGAAGTTTTGGGTGTTATTTATGCGTTTTCAGTGAGTTGACATAAATAAATAGTAGTGTGTGTCATTCCTTGATATCGCCTCTCAACATGCGGGGAAAGGTATGTGCTGTGTTTGGCTGCAGAAATAACGAAGTAGAGAAAAATGCGCGGTCGTTCTTCAGGTTCCCTCGTGACAAGAACATGTAAGTAGTATTGTGTTTGCATATATATTCTTCCAGTGACAGAGATTTTTTATAGTACTTCATAATCTTCTGACCTGTTCGATCCATATTTTAACTGGCATGAAATGTAATACGCATAGTTTATTCTATAGTGCAGCAGTTAACCTTCAATACCGATGTGTTGTTGTAGGTGTGATCTGTGGGTTTTGAAATGTCACAGAAGCGATCTGGATAAGGTGTACAAGAAATAAGGGACGTTACGCTTATATAATAATTATAAGATCTGTTCAGTCATTTCCAGGCCAGCGACTTTAGAAATCCTCGACAATACAGCCAAGGGTATGTTACATTTTGCTCTAATTGTACGTAAATATTCCTTAAAGCATCACTATCGACAACGTTTTCATACTTTTCTTTCTTTATCCCTCTTCTCATATTAAAGCCGGGGTTTTATAGATTATCTTTCTGTTAGTGGGCTTCATATTAGGAGGAAAATTGTCCAGCTATTAAATGTTAATTCGCCGGGCTGAGTGGCTCAGACGGTTAAGGCGCTGGCCTTCTGACCCCAACTTGGCAGGTTCGATCCTGGCTCAGTCCGGTGGTATTTGAAGGTGCTCAAATACGTCAGCCTCGTGTCGGTAGATTTATTGGCACGTAAAAGAACTCCTGCGGGACTAAATTCCGGCACCTCGGCGTCTCCGAAAACCGTAAAAGAGTAGTTAGTGGGACGTAAAACAAAAAAACATTATTATTATTATTATTATTATTATTATTATTATTATTATTATTATTATTATTATTATTATTATTATTATTATTATTATATGTTAATTCATTGCATCATATGTGTAAGGAATATTTTTCTGGTAGTAGGCTTCATGTTAAGAGGAAAATTGTCCAGCTATTAAATGTTAATTCATTGCATCATATGCGTAAGGAATGTGCCGATATTTTTATTGACAAGTGTCTTAATGTGATGATACATTGTTTTTAAATGAGAAAAAAGACAAATCCAACCGTAAGAGTTCAGGCAGGAATGCTAAAGCTAAAAAAGCAATGCATAAATGAAAGATCAAGCCATTTCACACCAGTCCATTTCACTTCTTGTTTATATGTCTAATTTCAGTCTTTGAATAATAACCTATTAAATAATTCTTCACTAATTTATCCAGAATTGCTTTAGCAACTTCGAAGTTAATATCTCAATAAAACTTTCTTTCTAGACGTAATTTATTTATCCATTTCCGTATATACATTTCCATTGATCTTTGAATTTAGCGCGATTTGTTCAGGTCAAGTCACTAGGAGCGCCACCGTCGAATTGTCTCCCATTTTAGCAAGGCGAAATCCGTAAGTGTCGCGTATTATCTCTACTGTATTTGGCCATACTCTAGTTGTTGTCCTACCAGTGACATATGTCGTCTCCATTACATCCTTATTACAACCCCTAAATGAAGAGATCTTTAACCTTTATTTACAATCCCATTTATGCGATTATCCTATTGAAGATATTTTTTATATTTCACCTAAGCACTTACAGTAAACCCCGTGAGGTATTTCCTCCCCATCAACACAGTAATTAAAACTGAGAGGTCTTCCTCTCTTGGTCAAACTCACGAGCTTATTTTTCACCATCCTACTATTGTCTGCTGTCCTCTCACACAGTTGTCGAGGTCTTTTTGCAGTCGCTTACAACCCTGTAATTTATTTAATACTCTGTACAGTATAACATCTTCCACAAAAGGCCTTATCTGTGATAATTCCAGTTGTTTTCTCATATCATAAAAAATAAAGGTCCAATAATACTGCCTTGAGGAACTCGTATCTTAATCATTACAGAATCTACAGAGTGGCGCACGAAATGTCATACACTGGAAATTGTTTATAGAAAATGTAATATACAACATATTGAATACAAAATTCACTGACATGTGCATGATTAGTCCGTGTGCAGGACATGTTCAATATGTCCACCTTCTCGGTGTTACAACAGCGTCGAGACGAACCTACATGTTCGCGATCACTCTACGACACAATTCCTCACTCAACCCTCGGAAGAAAGTCACAATGGCCGCTTACAATTGCTGTATATTTTCTGGATTACAGCGGTAGATTGTCTCCTTCAAATATCCCCACAGGAAGAAGTCGCAGGGATTGAGATCGGGGCTATGCGGTGGCCAGATTGAGCCGCTCTGAAAACGCTCGGGATATCGATGGGACATCATACGGGGCCAGAAATGTTCATTCAGGAAGTCCAGAACATTTGTCATTTTGTATGGAAACACGTCAAGGTCAGACTGCAGTATTCTCTGAATTGGCCGACGAGAGATGCCCAGCTGAACACATGCAGTTCTGGAGGATTTTTTGGGGGTGGGGGGCTCCGAGCCACAGCCGCTCTCACAGCAGCAACATTCTCCAGTGAGCGGACCGGCTTGAGGCGGGGCCGTTTTCTCTCCAGAATGTTGCCTTCCGTTTCAAATTGCTTGGTCAGTCTGTATACCGTCTGCCGGCAAGGAGTCCACCGAGTACGGAAATGAACACGAAACCTTTCCTGGGTCCGAGCTGCGCTCTTGTTTCAGCATAAAACAACACTATCTTCACCTTCTGTTCAAGCGTCAATCTCTCTTTGTTCGCCATGCTGTATAATAGGCAGCCGTAGTGATGGGTGGCTCGTGAATGAGTCGTTCATAATGAACGCTTCACTCTTATGAAGTGTGAACTGACCACTCAATTTCAATGAACTGGTAGTTCAAACACTTCACAGTTCTCACACTTCACATCATTCACAGTTCAAAAACTTCATATCATTCACAACTCATTCGATTTGTCTGTCGCTCGCTCACTCTCTCTCTTCTCTAGCTACGTCATTCATTTCCTCCTTAAATACTCCCAGTCCCATCCTACCTGTCAATTGTGTTATTACACCATTAAAGATATATAGCCTACAATACAAAGATACTGACAATCCGACAGAGTGAGCACAGCAGACATGCAAATAAAATGCTTGCCTTGAGAATCTGGAAGTAAAATGTGCGCTGAATCCACAGCCGAAAGAGTATCTTCCTTGCAGTAGTGTTCATCTCATACACAACATTTAATTAATTAAACAAAACTGGACTTGGGGAATAGACTAATTAAATAAATAAAAATGAACGGACTTTACATCATTTTTAAAGACCTGAAGCTGGAATCGTCTCTCCTAGAGTGCTTTAAGTACGACGATTTAACTCTTCCACTAGCCACTAGCCATCGGCCATCTGTTTCACATCACCACGAATTTCAGAGTTACCGTATTGGCAAATCTGCAACACCATCTTTTCAATGACCGAATGAGGAGTATAACTTTTGACGCAGTGACCAGTCTTTCACTGCTCATTTTCTCAGTACAATCTTTGAAAACTTTCAACACTTCGCAGGCTTGTGTTATGCTTGCAGTGTCGTCTGCAGAAGCTGTTGTATTGACAATGGATGGGTGGACTTCAATTAAAAATGAGAGCTACTTGTCAGTGACAGCACACTATATGAAAGGTGGTGGTGGTGGTGATTATTGTTTTTTTTCTAGGGGCTTTACGTCGCACCGACACAGATAGGTCTTATGGCGACGATGGGATAGGAAGGGCCTAGGTGTTGGAAGGAAGCGGCCGTGGCCTTAATTAAGGTACAGCCCCAGCATTTGCCTGGTATGAAAATGGGAAACCACGGAAAACCATCTTTAGGGCTGCCGATAGTGGGATTCGAACCTACTATCTCCCGGATGCAAGGTCACAGCCGCGCGCCTCTACGCGCACGGCCAACTCGCCCGGTAGATTATTGTTTTAAGAGGAAGTACAACTAGGTAACCATCCCCTATTAAAACTAATCAGAGAGAAAAAACTGAAGGGATCCGACACTTCGAAAAATGAAGGTATCGGCCAAAGGAAGACAAAGGCCACGAAGGGCGTGAAATGAAGGACTCCCTAGGCCTCGAGTGCTCTAATAACGTCGGGGTCGGAAAAGAACACGAGTTGACCAAGCAAGGTCGGATAGGGTAGATGAAAGTGAGGAGCCTGGCACAAGTAAGTGAAAGCAATGCCAGGACTCAGCTAAGGGCCCCGTAGTCGCCAACCCACGCTACAAAATTCAGAGCCCCTGGGGCCCCTTCTAGTCGCCTCTTACGACAGGCAGGCGGATACAGTGAGTGTTATTCTACCGGCCCCGCTCACAGGAGGATAACTATATGAAAGATCCATCAAGGTAGATAAATAGATATTTGTGGCAGTGGTAGTCATATTCATTCTATTTCGGATTGAATTTGAAGAGGAAAAAATATTATGATGTGATGAATAACGTTGGTAACCCTGGTGTTTTCTGCCAGAGTACAGCTAAAACAGGTATCACGTGGCAGATAAAGACACTGTTGAGTGCATCATGCGAATAAGATGACCCCAGATTAAATGTATTTCCTTCGTTATATCTTTATCTTTTCCCTGTCCCTATCAACCATCATCTAGATGCTGTAAGCAAGCAAGCTATTTGGTCCATAATTAGTTAATTCCATGGTTACGTGCCAGACGCGACCCGGCCATTATCGTGCCAAAGCGGATATGCATCGTGCCGCATGCGACCCATCAATCACTTACAACTTATCTGCATTAAGGGCTGTCACCAAGTGGCAGATTGTTTATCAGTAGCTAAATTGGTCTTTTCTAAAATAAAGGTCTGACACCGTTGTTAGCAGGTTCGAGTGCCGTTGGTCGAAAGAAAAATATAATAATATTGCTGGCTTTACGTCCCAGTAACTACTTTTATGGCTTAAGGAGACGCCGAGGTGCCGGAGTTTAGTCCCGCAGGACTTATTTAACGTGCCAGTAAATCCATCGACACAAAGCTGACGTATTTGAGCACCTTCAAATACCACCAGACTGAGCCAGTATCGAACCTGCCAAGTTGGAGTCGGAAGACAAGCATCTCAACCGTCTGAGCCGTCGAGCCACTTACCCAGGATGAAAAAAAAATCACCATGAGAATGTAGGCCGGCAGGGTAGGAAAGTTGGTGTATACAATTTGTAATCACTAGATTGCGTACGAAAAGCCTGGATTCAAATCCAAACCTCTTCGCAGTGTTCAAATGAAGTGTGGGAATATGATGCTGTTGATGGTGATTCGACCCTCGGATGGGGACGTAAAGCATTGAGCAGACCCCTTGGTATTATTCGAAAGGAGTAGGCTACGTGCCGACACCGGGTTTCATCTTTCCCTACCTCATTATCATAATCTCACATCCAGACGCGCAGGCCTCCCATGTGCGTCAGGTAGAAAGACGTGCACCAGGCAAGCCGAACACGTCCACGGACACTCCTGGCACTAATAGGACACGATAAGTGAAAATAAGTCGTAAATAATTTCAGAGAATTAGGATCTTTTTTTTTTTTTTTGTTGCTAGTGGTATTACGTCGCACCGACACAGACAGGTCTTAAGGCGACGATGGGATAGGAAAGGGCTAGGAGTGGGAAGGAAGCGGCCTTGTCCTTAATTAAAGTACAGCCCCAGCATTTGCCTGATGTGAAAATGGGAAACCACGGAAAACCATCTTCAGGGCTGCCGACAGTGGGATTCGAACCCACTTTCTCCCAGATGCCAGCTCACAGCTGCGCGCTCCTAACCGCACGGCCAACTCGCCCGGTAGGGAATTTATTGAACATCTCCCTTGGTAAATTATTCCAATCCCTAACTCCTCGTCCTATAAACGAATATTTGCCGCAATATGTCGTCTTGAATTCTGACTTTATCTTCATATTGTGATCTTTCCTACTTTTAAAAACACCACTCAAACGTATTCGTCTACTAATGTCATTCTACGCCATCTCACCACTGACAGCTCGGAACATCCCGCTTAGTCGAGCAGCTCGTCTTCTTACTTCTGAGTCTTCCTAGCCCAAGATTTGCAACATTTTCGCAACGCTACTCGTGTGTTTTGTTACCAAACATTATCGATTGTTTTCTGAAAGGGATTCAAACTTAATTTCGGGGTCCCCGGTACAGCGTAATTAGATTCTGATACAAATTTAGATATGACTAGCTAATGTACCCGTGCTTCGCTACGGAAGTCTACAGAGTATTCAGGTTAAATACTCTACACGTTGTGAATAAGATTATATTAAACTGCATGGCTCTTAAAGTTACTCAGAAAAGCGACGGGCAAGTCACCATACGTATTTTCGCATGTGAAGACTTGGTTAGGAAATTATAATGGCAGGTCCTCTTGCCTACTGTCAGTCACAATCAACTTGGTAAGTTTTCATTGCCTACTGCCAGTCAGTGGAGTTGGGCAGTTTGATGATAATGGCAGACACTCACTCTCTACCTGTCTTTTTACATCCTTAGAAAGACTGTCTTTGTGGTTTTGCCAACTGAAATCATCATAGGTCATTACAATGAAGTCAACAGAAATGTCGCAGTTACAAGCAATGCTATCAGAATTATGAAATACTCGATAAAATAGAAAACCGTATATTTTCTCATTTTTAACAGTACTATGCTGCCGATCTAACAGTCCAAAGTTCCCGTCGTGGAATGACCAGGCCGCAGACAGCCGTGAACACTCCTGTGTCATTATTCCTGTAAGTGTGCACACTGCCCATTCCAATCAGTGCCACAGAGTAGGAATCAAATGCGTGGAGTACTATGATAAACCAGTATGTTACGTACCAGTAGTACCAGAAAATCGATGAACCAGAGGAAAGTCATGCTAAAGAAGAAAGTTATCTAACTCCACATTCCCCTGTGGAGGGCGGCGGTAGAATTACACCCACGGTATTCCCTGCGTGTCGTAAGCGGCTCTCAACTTGGGAGCGTGGGTTATTGACCACGGGGCACTGAGTTGAGTCCTAGCATTGCTTCCACTTACTTGTGCCAGGCTCCTCACTTTCATCTACCCTATCCGACTTTCCTTGGTCAAATCTTGTTCTATTCCAACCCCGACGGGATTAGAATTTTCTAGGCCTAGAGAGTCGTTCGTTTTCACGCCCTTCGTAACTCTTGTCTTTCTTTCGCTGATATCTTCCTTTTTCGCAGTGTCGGATCCCTTCCATTTTTCTCCCTGATTAGTGTTAAATAAAGGATGGTCACCCAGTTGCACTTCCTCTTAAAACAATAATCACCACCACCACCAACTCCGCAGCTACTTCTCGCCAATATTCACGTAGGCGGCTATACTCCGTACGCAGCAGTAATCCCATCTATCGGAGATGAGTGCAAACAGAAGAGACAAAGCATATCACAAAAAACAACAGTCAATGTAATGTCATTTTTGAGTACTTTTATGAGCTGTTGATATTGTAGGCTTCACATTTAGTTTTCTTCCGACTCTCTGATATTGGGGCATCTAATGTAAAGGGAGTCTTCCTTTCTTTCATGACTCCCGCTTGTCTTATTCTTCAAGCAATCGTTCCTTTACGATCTCCCTTGGTTCACTCTCGTACTTTTCTGAACCCGACAGTATTACGTATGGAAGCATAGAGACTCTTTAATTTTCACGCCCTTGGTAGCCCTTGTCCTTCTTAGGCCGATAAATTCATTTTTCGAAGTATCGGGCCCCTTCCATTTTTTTCTCACTGATTAGTATTAGTATTATATAGAGGATGGTTGCCTAGTTGTACTTTCTCTTAAAACAATAATCACCACCACCACCACCACCACCACCACCAATACCACCACCACTCTTATCATAGTCGGTACGGTAAAACTGAAAAAAGCCCCACTGTCGGCAGCCCTGAAGATGGTTTTCCGTGGTTTCCCATTTTCACACCAGGCAAATGCTGGGGCTGTACCTTAATTAAGGCCACGGCCGCTTCCTTCCACTTCCTAGGCCTTTCCTATCCCATCGTCGCCATAAGACATATCTGTGTCGGTGCGACGTAAAGCAAGTAGCAAAAAAAAAAAAAAAAAAAAAAAACTGAATAAAACATACATGATCGGAAAGGAACGACTAGCACTAATGCATTGACTGTATTTTGTGACAGTACGGGGCCTAACTTCATACTTTGAACTTAACAAACCTAACAAACGTTCGGTAAATATTCAACCGGTCGTCTGTGGAATTCAAACCACTGACCATTCGATTTCAGCAAACTCGCCGGAATAGCGTGCTGCTGATAACTGCTGTTCGGGTTGGCCAGTCGTTAATTAATAATACCATAACTAGAACACAGCTGTCCGGCTGCACAGCTGAATGGCTAGCGTACAAACCTTCTGGCCCTGAGGACCCGGGTTCGATTCTCGTCCGGGTCAAGGATTATTACATTAACAAGTGCATTCCTATGGTTCAGAGACTGGGCATATCTGTCGTCTTCAACACTTGTACGCAGCACACAATAGGACTCGTCACTCACCACCACCACCACCACCACCACATTAACATGTAGCATTTCTCCTCTAATGGTTGGCGTCAAGAAAAGCATCCAGCCGTAAAAGAATGCCGAATCTGCTACACACCCTGACCCGCAGTAAGAACCGGATAGAGTGGGGAGTAATAGAAACGAGCCCAGTGGCATCACTGTTCGCTTCTCACCAAGGCAGTCCGGGTTTGATTCCCAGCCAATACGTGTGGGATTTACGAAATGAAATACCACGCCCGTTTTCCTGGAGATGAAAAATGGGAAACCACGATAAATCATTTTCGAGGATGGCCGACGGGGTATTCGAACCCAGCAGCCTACCGAAATAGCTGTAACTAGTCGTCCGGCAACGCACTGACCTATCCTGCTTGGTACCTTCTCCCAGACATGGAGGCGCAGCTCCATATGTGGACATATTTTAGGAAAATACTATGTATTTGCTAATGGCTTTACGTCTCACCGACACAGAAAGGTCTTATGTCGACAATGGGATAGGAAAGGCCTAGGAGTTGGAAGGAAGCGGCCGTGGCCTTAATTAAGGTACAGCCCCAGCATTTGCCTGGTGTGAAAATGGGAAACCACGGAAAACCATCTTCAGGGCTGCCGAAAGTGGGATTCGAACCCACTATCTCCCGGATGGAAGCTCACAGCCGCGCGCCTCTAACCGCATGGCCAACTCGCCCGGTGGGAAAAGACGTAAACGCATCACCATATTTCGTGTTGTAAAACGAGTTTCCCCCAGAAGTGTTATGTAAAGTAGGGGCAGTAGCTGCTTATAAGACTTTTTGAAATGACATTGCACTTCGTTTAGCTTACCTTATCTTGGGTGATGACACAACTTATGAAATGACAATTTGCTTGTCAACGCCGGTCGCATCCGGCACGGTTACAGATTATGCGGTCGCTAGTGGCACGGGTCGCATGCGGCACGGTCGCATCTGGCACGCCACCAATTACATAGCCCTGCCATCTGTTGGTAATATTATTAAGTATTATGAAGCTTTATTGAGTGAGTGAGATACTGCGAACGAAGTCGCTGCTGAACGACATACTCAGCAGCTTCATCAGGCTTGATTACTTCATGAACTACTTCATGAACGAACTACTCCATTTGAACGGTTCACAGTAGAGAGTGTTGTTTGAGTGAAGTAGTTCATAGGAATGAACTGGTTCGACCCATCGCTAGCAGCCGGCACGCATGCGCGAGATGTGGTGCTGCCTGTCGGATCACGCATGAAATAAGGTTTCTGTTCACGAAAGGACATGGTTGTGAGCCCAGGTTTTCATATTTTATAAAACATTTCCGATGTATGACATTTCGTGCACCACCCTGTAATTCTCTGAGTTCTATTTTCTAGAAATGTAGCCACCCATTGTCACTCCTTTGTCTAGTTCAATTGCCCTCATTTTTGTTAATAGTATCCCATGATATACCCTATCAAAAGCCTTGAATAGGTCAATAGTGATACAGTACATTTGAACACTCGAATGTAAAAATATCTGCTATATCTTGCTGGAATCCTACAAGTTAAGCTCGAACTGCCTTCTGTCAAACCAGTTAGCAGTATCGCAAATATGTCTAATTTAATCAGAAAGAATTCTTACCGGCAACTTACGTGCAACACATGTCAAGCTGACTGATCATGTTTATCACCCTTCCCTTGGTTAGTACACTGGGGCTATTATAATAACTCACCATCATGGGCGCCCGCAAGGGGGGGAAAGGGGGGCACTTGCCCCCCCCCCCTGGAATTCTAAAAATGTTGATGTTCAATTGTTTAATATCATACCAGATTATTTCATAAACTGAACTTACTGACAGTCGTCTAGCATCTGTTATAACTGGAAATTTCTGTAAACAATTTAATGTTGCTGACGTTATATTGGTTTTATATTCAAGAAAAGATCCTGCGGGCGCCCATGCTCTCCATTCATTTAGTTTGAGACTTAAAGATGCCACAGAAAAAATTTCAAATAGAGAATGGTGAAAGCGCTTAGTTGATTCACTGAGACTGAACTGTGACAGGCGTAACGGTCTATAATGATTTATTGAAAATCCACAGCCTGTTTCCAGTCATTCGACCGGGTCAGGAATGGAATGAATGAAGCCCCATCTAGCGGCGAGGATAGGAATTGTGC
Organism: Anabrus simplex; assembly: GCF_040414725.1. Classification (NCBI taxonomy): domain Eukaryota; kingdom Metazoa; phylum Arthropoda; class Insecta; order Orthoptera; family Tettigoniidae; genus Anabrus; species Anabrus simplex. Next base: position 132,281,782 of record NC_090265.1, on the reverse strand, counting down.
CTGCTGCCGAAGCCTGTCGCACTCCTCTGGGGCAATGATTAATGAATGACAGATGAAATGTTATTGGAGAGTGTTGCTGGAATGAAAGATGGCAGGGAAAACCGGAGTAGCATTGGAAAAACCTGTCCCGCCTCCGCTTTGTCCAGCACAAATCTCACATGAAGTGACCGGGATTTGAACCACGGAACCCATTATTATTATTATTATTATTATTATTATTATTATTATTATTATTATTATTATTATTATTATTATTATTATTATTATTATTATTATAAATGGCAGGGAATGATTCAGTTAGGTGAAAATGTAGTAAGCAGTTTGGCCTATGCTGATGACTTGGTCTTAATGGCAGATTGTGCCGAAAGCCTACAGTCTAATATCTTGGAACTTGAAAATAGGTGCAATGAGTATGGTATGAATATTAGCCTTCCTAAGACTAAATTGATGTCAGTAGGTAAGAAATCCAAGAGAACTGAATGTCACATTGGGGATACAAAGCTAGAACCGGTAGATAATTTCAAGAATTTAGGATGTGTGTTCTCCCAAGCTGGTAGTATAGTAAGTGAGATTAAATCAAGGTGCAGTAAAGATAATGCTGTGAGCTCGCAGTTGCGATCAACAGTATTCTGTAAGCAGGAAGTCAGCTCCCGGACGAAACTACCTTTACGTCGGTATGATTTCAGACCAACTTTGCTTTACGGGAGCGAAAGCTGGGTTGACTCAGGATATGTTATTCATAAGTTAGAAGTAACAGGCATGAAAGTAGCGAGAATGATTGCTGGTAAAAACAGGACCGAGCTCGATAGCTGCAGTCGCTTTAGTGCGGCCGGTATCCAGTATTCGGGAGATAGTAGGTTCGAACCCCACTGTCGGCAGCCCGGAAGATGGTTTTCCGTGGTTTCCCATTTTCACACCAGGCAAATGCTGCGGCTGTACCTTAATTAAGGCCACGGCCGCTTCTCTCCCACTCCTAACCCTTCCCTGTCTCATCGTCGCCATAAGACCTATCTGCGTCGGTGCGGCGTAAAGGAACTAGCAAGAGAAAGGTACAAACAGGTGGGAACAATGGCAGGAGGGTACTCCAAATGGGGACATGAAGACTAAGGAATGGACTCGTTGAATAAAGCTGTACGCATAAACATGCTTCATTGGTGAGGTCATGTGAGGCGAATGGAGGAGGATAGGTTACCTAGGTGAATTATGGACTCTGTTATGGAGGATAAGAAAAGTAGAGGGAGACCAAGACGACGATGATTAGACTGAGTTTCTAACGATTTAAAGATATGAGGTAGAGAACTAAAAGAGGCCACTGAACTAGTTACAAACAGAGGTTTGTGGCGGCGGTTAGTAAATTCACTGAGACTTGCAGACTGAACGCATAAAGGCATAACAGTCCATAATGAAGATGAATGTATTATTATTATTATTATTATTATTATTATTATTATTATTATTATTATTATTATTATTATTATTATTATTATTATTATTATTATTATTATTATTATTATTATTATTATTATTATTATTGATCTTTGTCGAAGAATTGCACGGTAAATTGAAATACACATAAGTAGACCTACGTCAAGTAATATTTCCACCATTAAATATTTTTTTGGATTTTCGGTTGTCTGCATCGGTCTGATCTCACTTGAGCCACATTAGGAGATTCTGCTATACTAGGAAGATCAGAAGGCAAATTACATCGCACACATGCACGGAATACGCTAATCTGTAGTTGTTACAGCATTTTCTATAAAAATTCCATTACCAATATTATTCATATTTTAATTTTTTTATATACAAAATATAGGGCAACTGGAGGGTAGCTTTTGCGACATGTTCAATGTCAGGTTCCTCACAAATCATTCAACTACTGAGACAATCTTATCAGCAAAAGGTACACATCTCCAAAAGTACGATCTAATCAAGCCAACAAACAAGAAGCTATTTTTGGTAACCAAGGGCGCGTGCATCCTGCAGGATCGATTCGCAGTCGTTGCAAGAATCGAAAATTTTAAAAAAACATCATAGGGATGAGAGAAAGAGACGGAGAGAGAGAGCAATGGAAATATAGTTTTCAAAAATAAAGTTGTGAACAAAAATACGGGAATCTTTGATGTATTTTTATAGTCTGTAAAAGAGTGGAGTTATTCCATGTCACTATTCGGTATGGAGCTACTGCACAATACAGTATGGAACATTTTCCTTATCTTGACAGCCACCACTCGACAATTACTAACATAGACGCTAATATACAGTATCGCCTCAGGTCTACTAGTGTGCCGTTTATTCGTCTCCGTAAGACGGTCTTCGACAATCGTGACCATGCTATATGTCTACTATGCCAAATTGATACCAACACTTACTTGTGGATGCGAGAATTGGATTACTTATACAGGACGATTCGTATAAACATTTACAAATTGTTGTTAAGGGAGCGCAACTGTGCTCCGGGAGATAGTGGGTTCGAGTCCCACCGTTAGCAGCCCTGAAGATGGTTTTCCGTGGTTTCCCATTTTCACACCAGGCAAATGATTGGGCTGCTCCTCAATTCAGGCCACGGACACTTCCTTCCAACTCCTAGGCCTTTCCCATCCCATCGTCACCATAAGACTTATCGGTGTCGGCGTGACGTAAAACAAATTGTGAATTGTTTGTAATCCATTGTTGACTCTTATGGCTATTGTTGGCTATGTTTAATTAATTTACAGTCCTTAGTTTTTAGAGTCACAATACGAACATGCAGCACTCTCTTCGGCTGCGTATTTTTATTGTGAAAACCTATTGGACGACATTTCCTTGATTAAAACTCACCAGGCATTGCGAAGAGAATTCGGTGTGTGCGATATGCGCGATGCTGGCCCCTGTGCCAGCGGAATTAACCAATTATAGTTAAAATTTCCGACCCTGTCGGGAATCGAACCCAGGACCCCTGCGACCAAAGGTCAGCACGCTAACCATATATTCATGGAGCCATGAGCCTAAAAGACTTGTGGGGTAAAAGGTATAAAGGTTTGGAGGATAAAGAGGGAAGAGAAAGACAAAAAAATGTCAAGAAAAGGAGAAATGGAGTCAGAGAGTGAGAGGGCTATGGTAATAAGAAGTAACAATAAGGGAGGTAATCTGGAAGGGGGGAGGGTAAGTTATAACAAAATTGGAAAATAGGATTTGTGAATACTGAAGGGCTATTAGGCAAATTAGGCAATAAAAAGATTAAAGAAATAGTGGAAAGTTGCGATATTGTGGCACTATGGGAGACGTGGCTTGAAATAGGGAAGGAGATGACATGGGAAGGGTTTGCGGTTAAATATAAATACAAAAGAAAGGAGAGAAATAAGGGAAGAACCCCAGGAGGAATAGTGGTTCTAATAAAGGAAGAAATTAGTGGACTAGTAGAGTATATTGAGACAGAGATGAAAGAAGTGATCTGGATTAGATTTAATATGGGAAGGGAAGAAGGGAGGGTTAAGAAGGTAAGTTTAGCTTTTGCATATTGCCACCCTAGAGGTTCGTTATACACAAATAAACATTTTTGAAGAGTTATTGATGGATATTAGTGTGATAAGAGAGAAGTTTGCAGAAGAAGAAGGCATGTTGTTATTTGGAGACTGGAATGCGACAATAGAGGAACAGAGCCCAGTGTGCAGTAGAGAAGAAGAAGGAGAGGTAATGAGGAACAGTAGAATAAGTTAAAATTAAGGACATACACAGGTATGGAGATAAACTCTTAGAAATGTGTGCCGCGGCCGCGCGCGAGAAATTTATATATTCTAAACGGATGGTAGGAGGGCGACAGGATTGGGAAACTGACTTATGTTACAGAGCAGGGAGGAAACGTGATTGACATAGTAATAAGCTCAGAAGAAATATTAGAGGAAATTTGTAGGAGATAGCATTGTTGCAGCATTTAAAAGTGGTTCGAGGGCTGGAACGGGGTCCACTCAGCCTCGGGAGGTCAGCTGAGTAGAGGGGGTGCCATTCCCACCTCAGCCATCCTGGAAGTGATCTTCCGTGGTTTCCCACTTCTCCTCCAGGTAAATGCCGGGATGGTACCTAACTTAAGGCCACGGCCGCTTCCTTTCCTCTTCCTTGTCTATCCCTTCCAATCTTCCCATCCTCCTACAAGGCCCCTGTTCAGAAAAGCAGGTGAGGCCACCTGGGGGGAGTTAGGGATTGGAATAACTTACCAAGGGAGATGTTCAATAAATTTCCAATTTCTTTGAAATCATTTCGGATAAGGCTAGGAAAGCAACAGATAGGGAATCTGCCACCTGGGCGACTGCCCTAAATGCAGATCAGTATTGATTGATTGATTGGGCGAGGTACTGGTCCTCCTCTCCAGATGTATCACCCCGACCCAAAGTTTCACGCTCCAGGGCATTGCCCTTGAGGCGGTAGAGGTGAGTCCCTCGCTGAGTCCAAGGGTAAACGGATTAAGAAAGAAAGAAAGAAAGAAAGAAAGAAAGAAACAAGGAATATTTTATTAGAGAGGGAATTCCTCAAGGCAGTATTATTGGACCTTTATGTTTTCTTATATATATATATAAATGATATGAGTAAAGGAGTGGAATCAGAGGTAAGGCTTTTTGCGGATGGTATTATTCTCTACAGAGTAATACATAAGTTACAAGAT